>NW_005178454.1:0-185391 GCF_000341285.1 Galdieria sulphuraria
TCGAGATTTGTGCTGACCATTTGTGGAACGAATATTGAATTTGGACGAAGATAGAAAAAGTGTTTTTGATTTACTTTTGATGATGGCTCTTTATCGTATACCGTCTAAAGTAGATGATAGATTGACCTCGGAGTCCTTTTTATATGATGCCGTAACAGAAATGGGACTATATCGATATCCTATTGACCAGAATACTTTTCAAGTCCTAATTCCAAAAGTATTTGTTGGAATCTTCAAGAAGGACCCTTCCGTATCTTCTTTGGAAAAGATACTTCTTGGATCACTTGATGTAGAACCAGTAGATTGTTTCTTCTATTCAAAGTGTCGTGTATTTGAAGGAATTGTTGCTTTACGACTAGTTTTGATGTTGTCTTCAAAGAATCGAAATGAGTTGAGGGAATTGTTGTGTCAATTGTCTCCAATATGGAAACAAATGAAACTTCCAATCAGTACAATATCACCTATTCACTATATCAAGTCTGTCGTTAGTTCTAGAGAAACAAGAAATGAATCGAACAAGAGTCGAAGAACTTTTGCCAATACTGAATGGAATAAGATTATTCGAGAGACACTTTATTTAGAGACTATTTACATTCCTTTGGACGCTACTTCTCATAGTCCTGATATTATATTCAAATTACAATCTCCTGTGGAACCCAAAGTTCTTACTGTTGGAGTTGCTTGTAAAGGACGCTGGAAGTCGGAAGGAATTGGCTGGTCAGATATTATAGATGAAGCCAAGAAATTTTTAGATCCTGTTTATGATCAAGTCTTATCCAGTGCAATGGATTATCATCATTGTATGCTTATTATCGTTAGTACAAAGTTATCATTGAATGTTTCTAATGAGTTGGGTAGTCAGAGTCGTTGTTACTCCAGTGGAATGTTTATTGGAAATGATTCTTTCAAAGTACCTGATAATTGTGAACTTGTTATTCTTTGTGAAAGAGATGTCCAAATGCTGATTGACGACGAAATTTTGAATGGACTTGAAAGAGCATTTCATGTTTCTCATAATCCTACTTTTTGGGATTTTGGATTAGATTTACTTGATAGAATCCGTAACAGTTTCTTAAGTTGGCAATAGATTCTAACTCAGTCCTTCACTTTGTGATTTGTTTTGAAGAGCAAATAAACTTTTTTTTGGTATGTTTGAAACTCGGTTACAACTTATTTGCTTTCACTCTGAGGATTATTGTATTAATATGGTACTAACCACGAAAATCAAAATAAGCCTATTGTTGTAAATGTCACTGTCACAGTTTGACAGGTCATATTTGCTTCTTGTTACTTCTCAGGAGAGTGTCTTAAAGTGTTGACAAATGGGTTTTATACAAGGTCTTGTATTCGTCAAAGACTTTATTTATAGTTCGCCTCAAGTTGAAGGTTCCTCAGCTGGTCTATTTTCTAATAGCTCAGAGAAGTTGTTTTTATATACAATTGCACAGAAACCAATATCCACTCTTTATTACAAAAAAATGAAAAAGATAGTTTTTATCTAAAAGGCAAATCATGTTCTTATCAAGACTTGTCCTAAGCTTCAAAAGACTTTCGTCGCTCTCAAGAGTTTGAGAGCATTGGACTGTTGGAAGAAGATTGATCGACCATTGTTGTATTTTACTGTCGCATAGTTTACTTCATAGCTTACGATATGTCTAGTGAGCTTGAAGCAGAAAGCGTGTATGACATGGTTGTAGTAGACCGAGAACAAGATGTTGGTGTAGTAACACTGCAGTTATTTAGGCTATACACTCTACGTAAACTTGGTCGCCATTTCAAACCAGTCATACCCTTTGGTCCCCACCTCTTCGGAAGTGGAAAGACAAAATTCGTACAAAATTACTTGGAACTGGTGAATAATATGGGTGAAAGTGCACTGATAGGTCTCGATTACGTTGGTGAGTCTGAGAAGGCCAACCGAAGAGGTTTCCTGGAGAAGCTGAAAAGGGCTTCATTGCTCTTTGTGGATTTGAAGGAGTTGGAGCCAACACAACCAGAAAAAACGCAACCTAAAGTGGGCAGTCTACTATTTGTTAATAAAGGCTGCTTGTCTGCAATCAGGTCTTCCGCAACCAGACCCGGACGAATGTTTCAAGGAACTAAAACTTAGGACTGATGCTTTGGTTCAGAAAATCCGTTCAATCTTAAACATTCCTTCCGATCAATATCTCCTGGTGGCATTTGACGAAGTTGGTGTCCTTGACAAAAAGCGAAACGAATTTCAACTCAAGAAAAACAACAAAGGTAGAGTTCGACCTTACAACGACATTTTCGGTATCATTAGTCAATTATGCAAAGAACCCGACTTGTTTTTTATAGTTGTTGGGAAAAGTGAAGGCTTAAATATATATAATTACGTAGCTTCAGTCTCAAGAGTTCAGTTAGTGTTTATTCCTCTTTCGCCGCTTGAGAAACATAGTATCGTGGAACATTTGGAGAAAAGTTCTTCCTTTTTATTCCCTGGGAGCCCAAAGGTTTCAGAAATTCTTTGTCACGAAGACTTCTCAACTAGTGAACTTGCAGAATTGTTGTTGGAATTGACTGGTGGTGTTCCTGGTTTACTTGTTCGAGCAATCAGTTACCTTCTGCTGTATAAATCATCCAACAACAATTTCTCATTATCTAAGGAAACCTTCTTGATCATAATGAATAGCTTTCTAGTAACAAATTATTGTGTTGCGCCATTCTTACCTCGTCTGATAAGTCTCAGTGAGCAGCGTAAACGCTTGTTAAGAATGCTTACGTTATTATCTTTGTATCGTATTCGATTTGATTTTGATGAAACTGTGCAAATAAGCTCAAATTCTGATGTGTTTTTGTTTGACCTAGTTACAGATATGTGTCTCTATCGTCGATTGGTTATAGACCCAGACCACAACGAACGCTATGAAGTGTTGATACCCAAGTTACTGATTGAATATATTGACCAAGGCTTAAAGGATGATCGTTTAGAATGGTTACTTTTACAAACCCTCAAGTCTCAATCTATGGAATTCTTTTATGAGTCGAAATGTCGAATTTTGGAAGGTCTTATTGCGACACTGTTTTATTTACATTTTTCTCGGCATCCTACAAACAGCTCAATGTTTTCTACTCTTGGTCAATTGTCTCGTGTTTGGAATGAAATGAATTTACAATTTTCTTCCGAATCTGCTGCTTATTATATGAAATCTATACATTATACCAGAGCTGTATCAGGAACAGAGAGAATGACATTTGGAAGCAATGAATGGGAAAGGATAGTGGAAGAAATGTTAGAACTTGAAAAGATATATATTCCATTTCATTCAACATCCCATAGTCCAGATATATTATTCAAGTTGCATGGAAGAACGAATGAGAAGAACTTGATGATTGTGGGTATTGCTTGTAAAGGCCGATGGAGTCGTAATGGTATTCGATGGAATGAAATTTTGGAAGAAGCTCACAAGCTTTTAAAACCAGTGCATGATCAAGTATTGACTAGTCATCCTACATGGCATTGTATGTTGATTATTATGAGTACTCAGTTAGCAACCAACGTATCTGAGGACTTGAATCATTCTAGTCGTTGTTATTCATCTGACGATAGTGTTGAAGATTTCGTGATTCCTCACAACTGTGAATTGGTTATTCTTTCTGAAACCGATGTAGAAAACTTTGTTGGCAAAGACATTTTATCGAATTTAAGGAACGCTTTCAAATCTGTGGATAATCCACATTCGAGAAATATTGGCATTTCAACCCTACAAGAAATAGTTTTATCTCTTTCCAGAAATACTTAGGAATATCTCTTTGTTGTTCTTCATTGAACGTTGTCAGAGAAATATTCGAAATTCAATATTTTGTAAAGGAAGTGGTTTTCTAAATCTGATATCATATTAAACTATTTTATCAGACTTTGTCAGAAGATTCTTGAACAAATTCAGTACTACAACTTTAGCAGTATATTTTTAAGTTACGCTCGTAATATTATCGTAATGTTACAAATTCAGTTTCTTTCGTAGCACTTCAAACTGAATCAGTCATTTTTGCCAGGTCGGAATGGAAATAGGGGCTTGGAGGTGTGTATCAGAGTCTCAATGGTATGTCCACCTTATTCACATTCCTATGCCTTCATTGGGAAACGGACATTCATATAGAATGCGATACTGTAGCGAAACAAATTTAGAAAATGTTGATGCAAATCCCAACAAGACAGAGAACTTTTGTATGGGTGATGATAATGTACTCCACTATGTTAATAAAGTTTCAAAATGAAATGGGTATAGAAATGATGGAAAGAAATTTTTTCAATGATAGACTTGAGAATATTATATAGAAAGAGTTTGATAATAATACTGAAAGGAGTGATTATGAGAACGTGGTTGACTTTCAGTTGCTGGGCTTCAATGATACCAAGTTCGAAATCCCTCTGGCATCCAGTATTGTCTGCCAACTTCTTTAGAAGTATTTTGGCTCTGAGGTATGAAGAATTCCATAATCGAGAAGGATTTCCGAATAGGTTACAAAATATTTTGCAACCAAAATGGAAAATCAGTTGCTATTCTCTATCCATCCGAAAAGACTCAAAAAGTTTTTGTTTCATGGTGTACTGTATCCAAAGTTGAATAGAAAATTTGTCCTTTTTTCGGTTTCTATGCAATAACAAAGTTGTGCGGTGCTCAGGAAGACGTTGTTTCATTCTATCCGATATTCGATCATAATTGTTTGGATTTTGGTTTGGATAAATCCAGCCAACTTGACCAGATGGGAAGCTTCAGGAACCTCTGCAAGACTTGTATGAAGTAGATGAATTTGCAATTCGACCTTTGTTCGTGTTCTGAGATGAACTACTATTGAGTAGATTCTGATGAATCAAAACAATGAGGTTACGGCAACATTTCTCCATAGCTGAAAATGAATGTCTCTGCATATTTAAAAGCCTCTTTCATCGCGTATAGCTTTGTAGCTTATTGGAATATGATACCAACAAGCAGAATCGGATTCAATATCTTAAAATGCACGTTAGAAGAATGCTATCTGAAAAGTCTCGAACAAGATGCCGTTCGCTAGTAATTCTTTTAAAATGATGATTGTCTAGTGACTATATGGATTGTTGAGGAGCAATATGGATAGGTATTTACATCATAATTTCCTGAAGAGCAGATAAGAATTACTTCGCAACAGAGCAAGATCAAATCTAAATCAGTCTGAATCAACGATTGTTTGAAAAACCTTATACGTAAGTATTCCATTAAGTTGGACTATAAGAACTGGTTCTTTAACGAATCTGGAAGACATAAATAGTCTTAGACGAAGCATAACAATTTTAGAATATCATTTTCCTTATACCATCTTTTATTGAAACAGTAACTTCTGTTGGAAATGGGAGACTTCTTCTGTCAGCCTTGTTCCTACTATAAGACTGTCTGGTAGACTTCCCAAGTAGTCGATTTTCTTCTGAATAAAAACTAAAGCGCATCATGAGCTACACATTACAATTCAAATGATCCTCCCGCGAGAAGTATTTTGAATTGGAGCGTTGAGTCGGGATTCTTCAGCATACGTGACCTGGACTACTCTTATGAAGGAAGTTTTGAAGAAAACATGTATTCCTGACCACGAAAAGTCACGGGATGAATGGAGCAGGATACTAAGAAAACTACTAAGTCCTCAGGAAATTCTCTTACCTGACGGTACTATTAACCAAGAGTAAGTTTGAGATTCAGTTTAATTTCATAGTGATGTTGACTTCTTAGCTATTTCAAACCTGCTGTATACAAAAAAAATAAAGTTTTTTCACTAGATAGAGAAAAGATTTGGGGTTCTTATGAGTGGACGCAGTTAAAAACTGCCTTGTGTACCTATGCTGTTGGAGAGTGGCATCAAATCAGAGAGAACTATTTGACGCGGTGGTCTGAAGAAAGCATTGAAGAACAAACGAAATACATTCTTGGTGTTAGTGATATTGGGCCGTATAGAGGATGGAAAGCAACAAGCTGTAATGAAATCGACGAGGTTCTGGAGAAGAATCGGAACATAGCCGTTGAACAGGGCCGTTGGATTGAAAATCTCTACGTGGCGGACAGCATAGAGAGTTTGGAAGGAACTGAGCGTATAAGTGAGTCTTAGATATAAATTCGCGTATATTACGATTATAGAATATCGAAGTTATGATAGGGTGACTTCTTTGAGTTTGACACATCTTTACGTCTGTAGAGTCTTGAACGGCATATCGTATTCTATCGAAAATACTTCTTTTTACAGCAATTACAACATGACTTCTCAATAAAATATATTGTTCTGCGTTCAACCAGAGGCAGTCTTATAAACATTATCCGAAAATATATGAACAGAATCTGTCTTAAAGCACTCAATGACTTTTCCCCGTCAAGATTATAAGAGACTCGGGAATAGATTCAAAGCATAAGAATTTTTATTTGTAGAGAATATTCTCGTTCCATTTTCATAACCCAATGAGAAATAAGATATTACAGGGAGAAAACACTAATAGAGGGTCAATCAGGTTCAGTATTTTAGAATTATAAAGAAGGAACAACTTTTTTTGCAACAAAATTGTGCAATGCAATACACATATGACATGTAGACTTTTGTGATAGTTGTGTTTGACGAAGCTGATTGGCCATAATAAAAATTGTATTTATAATAAGCAATTTATATTGAATATGGCTTTTCAATTCGTTCACAAAACTCAACACTGAGTTTTTCGACAAAAGCATGAAACAATGGACTGACAAGTAACCAAATTTCGTAAGTTCTGCTTTTGCAAAATATTATTGATGGATTGATTTACGTCGTCTTTTGAAAAATGGAATACCTTGCAGAATATGGCAAGTTAGAGGATTTAGAGCAACCTTCTCAAGAGTCCCAAGTCAGAAAACCCCAAACTTTTCTGGTAGAACTTGCTCCTCAAGTAGATGAGGTTACTCGAGCACTAATTGACAAGAAAGCTTTGCAACCAGAAAGTGCTTTTGACCCTTCCACTAGCGTTCTGCAACATAACGCTACCTTCCAAGAGCTGTGGGCTCCTGTGTATTGGACTAAAACAACTGAAGAAGAAAGAACCCTTAATTTAAGAAGAGCTAATATACCGACGGGGCATACTGAGAAATATGAAGTCGCTGAGTTTGCATTTACAGAGCAGTTAAACTCTTTTGAGCGTACTGGTGTTGCTTGGGACCCAAGTATAGGAATTTATCGCAATGAAACGCCAATACATAACCCTTATCGAAAGATTGGAAAGCGTTACGAACTTGACCGCACAGGGTGGGGTGCCTTAGACCCCACACCTAAGGGAGAGGAAGAAGAGACAGAGAAGAAGCTCAAGAAGACCAAGAAAGGGGACCAAAGTCGAAAGATGGATAGTAATACAGAACGGGAGTCAAAGGAAGAGGAAGCCTTGAATAACGCTAGTCAAACCAAGAGTATTTTCCATCTCAAGCAAATGTACGATTATAGAGGAAGATCTTTTATGGAACCACCTTCAGAATGGAAAAAGGACAAAGAACACGACTGTTTTATTCCTAAGAAGGCAGTTACGACTTTAACTGGCCATACAAAGGGCGTGACGTGTATTCGTTTTTTCCCTGGTTTTGGTCATCTCTTGTTATCTTCCAGTATGGATGGAAAAGTTAAACTATGGGATGTTTATTCATCCTATCAAGTAGTAAGAACCTACTTAGGTCACTCCAAGGCAGTACGAGACATTATTTTCGACCACGACGGGAAACACTTCCTAAGTGCCGGTTATGATCGTTTTATAAGACTTTGGGATACCGAGACGGGTTCATGTTTACAGACTTTTTCGTTAGCTTCTAATCCATATTGTGTAAAATTTCATATGGGAAGTGATGGGAGCAATGAGTTTTTAGTAGGTTGTTCAGATAAGAGAATACTGCAATATGACTGTCGTAGTGGTGAAATGGTGCAAAGTTATGAGCAACATCTTGGCGCAGTGAACACTATAACCTTTATAGATGAGAACAAACGGTTTGTTTCCTCTTCAGATGATAAGACTCTTAGAATTTGGGAATATGGAATACCAGTGGTTGTAAAGTATATTTCTGATCCCTCAATGCATTCTATGCCCGCCTCTGTTGTGCATCCTTCTGGAAGATGGGTCTGTTACCAGAGTTTGGACAACCAGATAGTTACATTTAGTGTGCGAGGTGAATCATTCAAATTTCATCATAGGAAGAGATTTGCAGGTCATGTTGTTGCCGGATATGCTTGCCAACCAGATATATCACCGGACGGTCGCTTTGTTATATCTGGAGATAGTAGCGGCAAATTATTCTTTTGGGATTGGAAACGACATCGAATACTCAGAACACTAAAAGTTCATGATGCTGTGACTATAGGATGTGCATGGCATCCTGTTGAACCTAGCAAAGTTGCAACATGTAGTTGGGACGGTTTAATCAAATATTGGGATTAATAGAAAGTCCCATTGAATTGGTACATTATATATTTTCTGGTTTGAAGATATGGAAACCGTTGAAACCTGTTGACATAGTAAAAGAAGGAATCTGAGGATGCCAATGGACGTCTTTGGGATCTTTCTGTCCTTCATGCAGAAACAGTAGTTGGGGTGGAACATCTTTCCATTTCTCATCCAAGTTCATTGCTTGTTCCGATTCTTCGTCTTGGTCGGCTTCAAGGGAAAGGTCCCAAAAACTTATTCTTCCATCGGCCGCTGCACAAACGAGAGATGAGCTCTCAAAAGGTGACCACTCTATTGCAACGATAGGACTCTTGTGAAAGTCAAACTTGGCAACAGGACTAGTAGGGTTTTGGGAACCTTGCTCCGTAGAAAGTGTTCTTAGATCCCAAACTTGGAATATTCCTTCATCACCACCAGACACTAATAAATGAGTATCTATTGGATTCCATGATAAAACGTTAATGTCACTCGCATGTGCTCGTTCCATAACTAATGCACAGTGTTTTCCCAATCTTGTATCCCAGAAACGAATACTTTGATCCACAGAACTACTTACAAAGACTGTGGGTTCCACAGGACTCCACTGTAGGTCTTCTACTGAGTTTTGATGGCCTTCAAACGGCTGTGTGTTGACAACAAAGGAAGAACCGGTCTCACTAGAAGGCAACCACCAGCGAATATTTCCTACACAATTCCCACAAACCAGATGGCCAAATGATAAAGGAGACCACGAAATAGAAAAACCCTCTCCCATAGGGTCTTCATAGTTCTGAAGAAGCTGAATCAAATCGCCCTTTCTATCACTGCTTTCCAGAGCTGACAACGAACCATATTGAATGAACTCAAAGACTCCAGTATCTGACCAAAGCGCAGCTAACGATGCCTCTTGTTGTGGTGCTACACGAATCCGATTGACCGTTCCTCTATGCTTGTGTGTATAACTATAAAAGTGAGGTTCCTAAAACGTATTTCGCGTTGCATCAGTACAACTTCAAAAATGCCCAGTGGTTACCTGTTCATCCTCGTCGTCACTTTCATCTGACTCGCTCTCTGTCTTAGGTCTTCGTTTGAATATATTTGATATCTTTGCAAACAATATTTGGTTTTTGTGAGGTTTATCAGCTTGTGTCCCACTAAGGAAGCCTACTGAGAATGGTTGAGTCGTTTGCGCGTTGGATTCTCCGCTCAAAAAGTCAAAGGTTAGACAAGGCCATTCACTATCTAACTCAAAGAAAAAGTCATAAGTAGAAGGATCATAAGTCAAGTTTTCTTCAGCTGTTTCTTCCACAAGACTTTTGGCTTTGGCCGGTGACTTTGCCTGTTTACGTTTTCCCATCAATGACTGTAAAAAGAAATATTTTTATTCAAAGTCCCTAAAATATCCATGTTCTCTTTTGACTATGAAAGTTGTTAGTAACTTACTTTGGGACTTTTGGAATCAATTATAAATGTAACAGGTCCATCGTTTACTAAAGATACATTCATATACGAGCCAAATACACAAGCTGAGAGAAAAGTTTGAGGAAGTCAATTGGGTCTTCTGGCTGCTTCTTACCTTTCACAGCGTTTTGCCTGTAGTTTTCCTGAAACTTGTCGATTGCCAAATGGAACAATTCTCTACTTCTATCGGGAGGCATAGAACGATGAAAAGAAACCCTACCCTGACCCTTGAACGCGGCGTGCAAAGTAAACTGCGAAACTATGGAAACAACGTAGAAAACAAACGTAAGGGATACTTCCTGTTAGTTTTTCATGCATACCCAATAATATTTCACCTTGAAGGTCTACAACACTTCTCTTCCATCTTTCTTCCTCATTTTCACCAGAAAATGCCTTAAGATGAAGCGTTTTTTGAATACTGAATAAACACAATATATGAACTACAACTAAGAACAACACAAGTAACTTACATATATTCAAGATCTTCCTCCTAATACACATAAACTCAAAGTGTTACAAAAACAAGAAAGATTCGTCCGTCTTACTGTGTCTTCTGCAGCGATCCCCAATAGTACACAAAGACCTTATGCTTCTCAGAGAGAAATAAAAAAGCGATACTGAAAGAAGAAAATACCTTGTTGAATGGACGCAACTTTTCCTCCTCCGGAGACTGAAGCTTGGTTGACTCGCTGGATCACTGCTCTCATTTCTCTAAATTGCAAAAACAACCGATCATCTAAAAGTTATTTTATATTGTCCATATGTGTAGTCCAAAGAACTGTTGAAGATGGTGTTTAAAATTTGTTGATCTATACCAATATCAATAGTATCTAGGAAGGAAAATCTCTCTAGCTTCTGTGGATCCTTCCATTTGAGTCCGTTAAGTCTCCTCCGACCTAGTTAGCACTCATTTTTGGTGACACAAGTTTTCATTCGTTCCAGTTTGGAGAAACTTAGTCTGTTGTTGACTTCCAAACTCTTTTTTCGCCACATGGACCTGAAAATATTTTTAAAGTATGAAAACCCTTTATTTTGAACCTCCCTTTTCATATGCTTTCCTTGTTTTGGGAAGCACTTCACTTGGTTACTAGTTTCGTACAAGTTTCATTCGAAATTATTGTAGATGATATACTTGTTCAATATATTGTTGGTTTGATACGACTTTCTTAACTTCACCAGGTCTCAATAGTTCCTGTGAGATTGTTCGATACAGGTTTTCAAAGATTGTTTCATCACTAAAAAATCATCACCAAAGATAAGGATTTCCTTATTTTACACTGTTTTTCTGCATGAAATACGGTATCTCGATAAAAATCTCTCTCCAAACATTGCTATATGGATAGATGCGATACAAAATTAGTCTGCTGTAGTATCCTGATATCTAGTGCTTTGAAAACAGCAGGATCCAGGCAATATTTTACTAGTGAAGCTGTCTGCAATCTCTTTGAAGAGATTAAAATTATCTTCGATTCAAAACAAAAGAAGAAAATTCATAAATGGCCATTCCTTCCCTCAAGCAATGGCAAAGAAATATTCTTTTTGCTTTTCATAATGATTGCTCTCCTAGTTGCAACACTCCAAGAGCAAGAACTTTATTAGCTTCTCACATTATACAAAAACATATTCATATGGATACAGGAACTCATATCAAAGGTCCAACTATAGTATGGTTTCGAAAATCTTTAAGATTACACGACAATCCCACTCTGCAACGAGCAGTTCAGTTAGCATCCGAACTTTTTCCACTTTTTATATTAGACCCTTACTATATAAATCCTGACAAAATTGGATTTCAACGCTTTCGGTTTATGTTGGAGTGTATGAAAGACCTGGATCACTCGTTGAGAAAATACCAAAGCAAGTTGCTTGTTATTTATGGAGAGCCTGTCAATGTACTTGAAAACTGTTGCAAAACGTGGAAATGTTCCTATTTGTGTTTTGAAAAGGATTCGGATATCTATTCTAGAAACAGAGATGAAAAGGTATTGCAACGCATGAAGGGACTTGGAGTCCAGTGTTTTGTAGAGAGTGGTCATACCTTGTACGATTTGGATATGCTTGTGGCCAAGTTGAATGGCAACAGTCCTCCTACTCAAATGACTAGTTTCTTAAAGTTCATAGAACAAATTGGACCACCTCCAAAACCCATAGAGACTGTTCGCAACATTCCACCTTTAAGGAAGGAGCTGCTTAGCTCTATTAGTATTTCCAAGGTACCTGAAATAGAAGAGATTCCAGGTTACGAATTAATAACTGAGCCAACGCCTTGTCCCTTTCAAGGAGGAGAATCTAAAGCCTTGGAAAGAATGCAACAAGCTCTCAATAGAGAACAAGGAAAATGGATAGTAAGATTTTCGAAACCTCATACTTCACCAGTAAGTCTCGATCCTCCATCCACTACTGTTTTATCACCCTACATCAAATGTGGAGCTCTTTCCGTTCGTCTATTCTTTTGGGAGTTGAAGAGAGTGGAAGATTCCTTCTCTGTCAAGACAAAGCCACCCGTAAGTCTCATTGGTCAATTGTATTGGAGAGAACATTTTTATCTTTTGGGTTATACGATTCCCCATTTTGATCAAATACAAGGCAATCCATTATGTAAGACTATTCCTTGGGAACATCGACAAGAATGGTTCCAAGCTTGGGAGCAAGCACAAACAGGTTATCCTTTCATTGATGCTGCTATGACTCAACTCAAACAATGGGGCTGGCTGCACCATCTTACTCGTCATGTCGTTGCATGTTTTCTTACAAGGGGAGACTTGTGGATAAGTTGGTAGGTGAACTGTTGAGAAGCCATATTTTTGTATTCAAATTCTGTAGGGAAAAAGGCAAAGAAACTTTCGAAAAATATTTAATCGATGGAGACTGGAGTATAAATGCAGCGAACTGGATGTGGTTGTCATGTTCCGCCTTCTTCACGAGGTATTTTCGAGTCTATTCTCCTATCGCATTTCCTAAAAAGTACGATCCTCATGGTAACTACATTCGATATTTTCTTCCTGTACTAAGAAATATGCCTAATAAATATATTTATGAGCCATGGAAGGCTCCTCTGAAAGTACAGAAGGAAGTAAATTGCATCCTTGGTAAAGATTATCCCTTGCCAATTGTCGATCATGAAGAAATGAAAAAGAGAAATATTCAAAAGATGATTCAAGTTTTCCAAAATAAATCTTAAAAGGCACATTGGGAGCAACTCAACGAATGAAATATAAGAACGAGTACTTTATAATATGAAAGTTTCCAGACTCAACGTCCTAGAGAGTCAATCTTCATAGCCATAATAAAATCGTTCTCTGTCAAGCCCTTTAAAGCATGAGTAGAGAGATCAATCCTAACTTTGTTATAACCTATACTGATGTTTAAACGAAACATCAAGCTAACCAGTTGTTACTTACCAGTTAAGTGTAAATCTGGATGGTGTCCTTCTGCCTAAAAACACTTGAAGACTGCTTCGAAACTTCCAGGTTGGGACTTACCTCGGCTACATCTGCTATTTGTTGAAAATAGCGAATAGCAGACATAAAATCGGGTAGTTCCAAGTTTTTGAAGATTTGCTTATTATCTGGAGAGACTTTCCAACCTTGCACTTTGTCAAGCAATTGTTGCACTTGCTCCCTTTCTAGAGTTTCTATGTGATGGTTAGGGATAAGTACCAAGTTGTCTTGTGTTGTTCATACTTCCTATTCCTTCACAAGGCAAGCATCGAGACTTTGAACTAATTTCTGTTGAAAAGTACTTTCGAGACTGCAAGAAAGCCTGTTGCAAGAGACGACCGTACATACTTGTATGGACAACCCAATCGTTCAATAAGAATGTCTTCACGACGAGCAATCAATGCCAATTGATGCTCCGTGAAGAAATCGACGTTTTTCTTTATTCGTTTCAAACAACTTTCTGCCCACAAGTCTCTCATCCTCTTCCATAGCAAAACTAACAGCAAAAATGCTACTGAAAGTGAAATAAAACTTACCACTTGCAATACTACTTCAGTCTCTCGTAACTTCATCTCGCGATAATCCTCTACTTCGTCGTACCATTACTTTCCGAGTCCTGTGAAGACAAAAAAGTGGAAAAAATTTCTTCAGCAACTTTTGCAATAGGAAGACGACGAAATTTTGCTACTTCTTTTAAATGTTCATATGTTTCCTGACGTAAAGAAACACGAGATTTAAAATAGCGTACCGTTTCTGAGTTAAAGTTTTGTGCATATTCTGCGAGTGCGTCTTTTCCCATTCGATAACAAAAGTTTCCAAAGCGTTCTCCTCTGCGCTTTTCTAACCGATAATATGCAAATAATGGCTCTAGAGTAGCTTCCAACTCTGATTCGTTGACTTTATCCTTGTACACAAACGCTAGTCTGGTCTGATTAGGACATCCCCCTATCCAAACCTGATAGGAATTAGGACCTTGGCCAACAAGACCTAACTCTGCAGTGTAAGGACGTGCACAGCCATTCGGGCAACCAGTCATTCGAATAATAAGAGGCACTTTGCTGAGACCACAATGATGAAATAAAGTTTCAATGCGCTTCACAATATTCGGCATAACACGCTCTGATTCAGTCACCGCTAGTGGACACAATGGAAAAGCGGGACATGCCATACTGTCCCGAAATATAACACTAATATCTTCCACTAATGGCACACCATGTTCTTTCAAAATATTCGTAATTTGTTCTTTCGTACTTGGTTCGATTTCCTTAACCAACAGATTTTGCTCTGGAGTAACATTGAGTCTAACTTCTGGAAACGTATCTACCAGCACTCTCAAGGCAGTCTTTAATCGCATTGAAGCATCGTTTTTGATTCTTCCATTAAGAATAGGAACCCCCAAAAACAGCTTACCATTTCCTTGTTCAAACCATCCCAAATAGTCTTCATGTTTCCACAGAACAAGAGGTCTCCATGGCTCTATTCTTTCTCCAAAGTAGGATTCGACAAGTTCCCGAAACGCGTCAATGCCCATATTATGAACTAAATATTTCATTCGGGACAACATTCTAGATTCTCGGTTCCCATAATCCCGTTGAACAGCAACAATGGCCTTTATCAACTCATAAATCTTCTCCCGTCGAACAAACCCAAGATGATCAGCTAATCTTGGAAATGTCTGTTCTTTGTTATGCGTTCGTCCTAAACCTCCACCAACTGTAATATTATATCCGATAATCTCATTCCCTTCCGATACCACAACAATACCAACATCATGAATATATATGTCGATGGAATTATCCCCAGGAACTGTTATTCCTATCTTGAACTTCCTTGGTAGATAAGTCTCCCCATAAATAGGTTCAACCGGATCTCCAGTAACGATTCCTCGTCCATTATCAAACGAGCGCAGCTGTGAAACTTGTTTCATATCCATGTTTCGTTTCCAGAATTCTATTTCACCCGCCTTTTCACCATCCAACCATATCTCAGCATAAGAACTAGTTTGTGGAGCTAATATTTCCGCCAAAACATAAGCCAATCGTCTAACTTCTATATAGTCTGGTGTTAGGAAAGGTGCAGGTGTAGTAACAATGTTTCTATTGACATCACCACAGCCTCCCAAAGTGGAGCCGCCTGCCTCAATAATGCTCTGAAATACTGTCTTCAAATCTTTCTTTAATACACCGTGAATTTGGAACGATGATCGCGTCGTTGCACGTAGAGTGTCGTTTCCAAATTCTGTTGATATGTTATCCAATACTCTGTACAACGAGGTAGGCATATCTCCCGAAGGTAGTTTCAGACGCAACATAAATTGGTACTTTTTCTGTTCACCTTTCTTTCGTTGCTCTCTGTTGTCCTGTTGGTAAGAACCATGAAACTTGATAAGTTGAACCGACTCTTCCGAGACATATATATTATCATCCTCTAGGTCTTGTTGCAAAGGGAACTTTAAGTGACTTGAGTCCTTTTTATACTTTTCAACTTTAGAAAGCTTTTTTGGTGTTTCAGTCGTGCTTGCCTATAAATCTTGAGAAACTTTATGAGTAAATATGTGGAAAGTACTCACCACAACAGGGACAAGAGTTTTTGGACTATCCTGCTTGCTTACTCGTTTATGTATCCAACCGCGTTTGGTGCGAGAATTTCTATATCCCAAACTATGGAAGAATCCACTACTTCCCAAGGAATAGGTAAGAAATGTTAGTGTAATACGAGACGATCCTCCGTTCGTCATCGTTGACTTTCCCCTCGAATAGTAATTCATTTCGAAACGACGTCGAATTGAGATTTTCATAACTTTCTTTCCCTAAATGCTGAATTGATATGCCCCACGACCAATTGACATTTGTCTTTGAAAAGGGTTCCATTTGAAATTCTTTAGACTACTAAAAGAGTGGTTCCACTGTATTGGACAGCTTGAATTACTTTCGTATTTCAAAAGTACTATTTGATCATAAATGTTTGAACAAGGAAAGATAGAGAAGAAAAAGAACAATAATATCATGTTTCTAAGTTGATAGATGAAGGTTTAGAAAATGGCAGACTATGGTTAGTACATGAATAGGATTCTTTCTTTACTTAGCTCTTTTTGTGTCTATAAATCACAAATTATTCTGTATTTGAATAATTTCTGTTCGTTTAACCGGTTCCAACCTCATTTACGCTTAGTCTTGAGAGTTGAGCAGGATTCAGTGACTGTATAAGAGCAAGACAATATATGCCTCTGCGAACATTCATTAGTAACAATGCTGGTGGAGCAAGTTGGAAGGTTGCCATCTATTCTACAACTTTGCTGACTTGAACTAAGATTTTTTTGAAAAGAATTCTAGGTTTTCACCAATTCTAATAAGATACTGCTGTTATTATTTTTTGTATCATGTTCAATGAACACTAGTGTCTCGAGCACAGCACAAGTTCTTACAAGTTATTCTGAAAATCGTTTCGACAAAATCGAAAATTACTTTGGCTGAGAGTGTCGGAGTTTGAACAAAGCACACACATGTTATTAGAAACGGCACACGCAGATATGATCGTAAGAAAGAGTTTTGTTTTTCCAAAGCTTTGCAGTAACGCAACGCTTTATTAGCACGACGCACAATTTGACTACTATGGGAAAAGAGTGGCAACTTGTTCCTCCGACACCATAGTCAAAATCTTTAAAGTGGAAGGAGAACAACAAGTATTGGAAGCAGAACTGAGAGGCCATGAAGGCCCAGTTTGGCAAGTGGCTTGGGCACACCCAAAGTTTGGAAACATTGTTGCCTCATGTAGCTACGATGGGACAGTGGTACTCTGGATAGAAGAGGCACCTGGGACTTGGTCACAGTTTTTTCGATACGATCAACGTAGAGCTTCTATCAATTCGGTTGCTTTTGCTCCTCACGAGTATGGTCTTTCTTTTGCTTGCGCTTCTAGTGATGGATATGTAGCAGTCTTGACACAACACGAAGATGGCAACTGGGAGGAGAAGCTTTTGTCTGAATCTGCTGACAACAGTTTTCCTTCGCATAATCTTGGTGCTAATGCCGTCACGTGGGCTCCTGCCGTCCAACCAGGCGCACTGTTTTCACATGAAAGAAGTACTCCTCCTCTGAAACGATTGGCAAGTGGTGGTTGTGACAATCTTATAAAGATATGGTGTTGTGACAATACAGGATCTTGGAAATTGGAAGGAAATCCACTTGTCAAACATTTGGATTGGGTAAGAGGTGTCGCTTGGGCTCCAAGTATTGGCCTAAGTGTGCATACTATTGCCTCTTGCAGTCAGGTACGTGTTTACACTTTGAGAAAGTAAATTATAAAAATGACTCAATACATTATGGAAGGATAAGACT
Source organism: Galdieria sulphuraria (assembly GCF_000341285.1). Taxonomy (NCBI): domain Eukaryota; phylum Rhodophyta; class Bangiophyceae; order Galdieriales; family Galdieriaceae; genus Galdieria; species Galdieria sulphuraria. The sequence goes on from NW_005178454.1 coordinate 17,643, forward strand.
GTTGTGATATGGACACAAGATGAAAGTAGTTTGGAGTGGTCTCCTTATGAATTGGTTAAGATGGATGCTCCTGTATGGTCTGTTAGTTGGTCTTTTATCGGTAATGTATTAGCAGTGTCTTCAGGAGATAGTACAGTTAGTTTGTGGAAAGAAGATGTGGATGGAACTTGGCGAAATATTCAAAAGTTGGATAGTCCCATGAATGCAGCTTCATAAAGCATTAGAGATTTGCCCATAGTTTTGGGTTTCTCAGTGACTTTTTTTTGGCTATGGAAGTGCACCATGTGCCAAACAGTCTATTTTGTCGCATTTGCTTTGTTCCCTTAGTGCCTTCTTTGCAGAAACGATTTCTCAATACTTCTTTTTCATTCACTCGGTTGAGTTCAAACTACGCCTCAAACTCTGTTCAATATTGCAGCGCTCATAGTGTCCTAAGGAATGACACTGCTTGGATATATTCAGCAAGTGCACCTTTTTCCTGGTCATGTTGTATGCAAAAGGAACATCTTTCCTGTAAAGCTTATTTTCAATTGAATCAAACAGGACAGCTACACGCCACTCGGATAAAGGGAACAAGTGAACTGTTTTCACAGAGTCTACAAACAAAGCAAAAGGCATCATATTATAGAGACTACCCGGAACCAAGGTGCCTGGGACTGTTGGATTCTCTGAACTTTCAGAGAAAGGTATTGTTTATACATTTCCCAAAGTTAACCAGTATTCGTCAGTCGAAGAGCGGCTGGCAAAGAATTTGCTGCAGTTCGGTGAGTACTGTTAGCACAGATGATCCTGGTCGCTCTTCAAAGTCCATTGAAGGATCGAATCGTGTTTGGTTGGAACTGCGTCAAGCAAAACCTGAAGAACTTGTCGCAGTGGCGGAGATAAGAAGAGTAGCTTTTACGCCCGAGGAAACTTTTTCCACGCATTTGACAGAAGAAAAGAGACAACAGGATATTTATTATGCTATATTAGAGCGATTGAAGAGGCCTGGAACTTGCTGCCTTGTAGTAGTAAAAAGAACTTCAACTAATAATGAGAACAGATCCTCTGTAGAAGAGGCAAAGGAAGTAGATATTCATGAGGAAGAAATTGTTCTAGGTACATGTGATGTTTCTATTCATGATGCTGAAAGTGGACTGCGAGTCCGAACATCGAACTTTAAGAGAGTTGTTTATGTTTCTAGTATGGCGGTAAGACCTGAATATCGAAGGAAGGGTGTTGCAAAAAGGTTGTTAAATGGTGTATTGGATATTGCCAGGTTGGAGAAAATTGACGATGTATTTCTTCATGTTGACGAAACCAACACTCCCGCAGTCAGGCTTTACTATTCTTTTGGTTTTCAGCGTTTTCCTCTTCCTATCCCTATGTGGCTGAGAACCATGGCAAGACATGATCATGTGCTTCTTTGGCAAGATTTGAGGAGAGTTGAAGAGTAGAAATGTACCGAGAGAAAGAAACGGCGCATTCTGATGGGAAGCTTGTCTTAATGAGCTAAATGAGGTTTACTCTCGAAGCAGTTTGCTCCAAAGAATTTGTCAATAGAAAGTATAAAATCCGTTAATTTGTTTATGAATCAAGACCGCCTTAATGTCAACCAACACTGGCGAGAAGACAATATGCCCACTAGGATGATTTACTTTCAAAAGCACATTATCCTTTATCGGTCAAAGACAAATTTGTAGGGAATGATCTGAACACCTCGTATCCTCGTTTTTCAATTTCGGTTCCAACTCATATAAGAAAGAAATCCGACTGAAAGGATAATGTAAAAGTGGACAATTTAGGTTTGTGCATCAGTAATTATGAGAACCATCAAAGAATATTCTGCCCAACTTTGTAAATGTACTGCAGGACAGTTGACACAAAGTTTACGATGGCTTGGAGATATAATAGGTTATTATAACGTCACATGTTCCAGATGCACTTGAAATCTCTTTTGGATTCTTTCTACAATGTGTTGTGTCTCAAGTTGAGTACTTGTTCAGATGAGGGATAAATATACCACTATTATGGAATGTTGGATTTGGAACTGACCAGCTATTCTGATAGTTCTCTATCAACTAGGCCAATCAGAAGTTGTTGGCTTGCTAATAACGCCAAGGCTGTTATTCATACATTTTACAGACCATCCAAAGAAAATGAACTTGGAGATCATTGCAACATTCTTGTCGGAACATAACCAAGTAAAATTGTTTACTATTGTCTCGAGTAGAAAGAAATGAATAAAACTTCTATTCAGCAATCTAGTATTTGTTTGTCATTTAATATAATGTCACAAAGTGTGATAGGGCCTACTTGAGATTAAATGGTGCAAAAGGACGCCTTTCGTTTCACGGAGACTCAGAATAGAACGAACATCAGCCAATACACATAGGGCCTGTAAAAAAGGAAGCAAATTCAAAAGTTCTTCATCCAAAGGATCGTCCCACCATGTTCCTATAGGAATAGCATTTTCCTCATGTAGGACATATGCTGAAGGTGAGTTGTCGACAATAACAATTTTTCTTAGATCCGGCTCAATAATGGATATGTCTTTTACAAAATTGTTCCCAACTTGAATGCAATGATCACGAAAGTAACGTTCTCGAATAACTCCGTGAACATCAAGAGCATCAATAAGAGGATCAGCATATTTCTGAAGGCTAGCTGTATAAACGACAAGATCATACCACTGTGACACAACCCTTAAAAAGACATCCAAATAAGGACGTTTGTTGACGTAAAAAATGCTAGGACAGTTATCAACCGAGACTTCCAGACGAATATCAAAATGAGAATTTTGACGAGTTGTAGAATGTACAAGAGTCTCGTCAAGATCTAGAACTAAAGTTTTCCTACCATGATAAAAAATTTGCTCCTTTTCTGACTGTTCAGGATTCCATATGTCGAATAAAGAACAATAAAGCATACGCAAATGGTTATGAGAAAACAAAACGAGTCGAAATCCTTGGAAAATACTATTCAGCGCACTGGATAATAACTCTCTCAATAAACCCAACAATAAAGAAACTATTGGAAGAAATAAAGTGAAGGGTAAAAGTATCTTATAAATAACTCTTATGTTCACAAAGAAGAGTACTGGACTGGTCACGTCTCTGGCTGACCTCTTGCCTGCTGTGGTGATGTGCGAATTCTCTCTGCTTTTCCTTCTCCACCAGTGCAAAAACAAAAATCTATTAATTGACTCACACAAGGAACTATAAAGAGAATTCACTAACTGCAAGGCGGTGTGTCCAAGGACAGATAACTTGCTCTTATCTGTTGAGGTTCGTTCCGCAGGGGCCACCGAAATATGAGCACCAACACTCTCCGTCTTCGACTGTCGTTGCTTGTAAGAGTTCATAGTTAACCTCCAGATTATATCCAAACTTGAAGGATTCCTTCTCCCAATAGAAACAAGATTGACAAAGCAATAATAACGTAGGTTCTCACTTCTCGGCGTCTCCACAGAGTCTCAAAAGTTTTTCATAGAGATATTGCCAACCACCAAAAAGCAGGTGAATAATTGGACCCTTTGCTTGTCTTTTAGACTTTCCTAAAGAGTTATAGAGAACTAAAAACTTGAACGCTGGGAGCTGTATGCGTATTCAGTACCCAAACGATCATAAACAAAGTAGCCCAGAGTTGCACAGTATTGGAAAGACAATTGGAAGATGGATGACCAGACTCTGGAAGGAAGCTTTGAAAATCAGGTAGGTTAACCTTAAACTGTACTTTCCAGTTTTAAAAACAAATATATTGTAGCCGACACTTTTCGATCCCACTCAGAAGAAAAAGAAGAAAAAGTCAAAGCAGGTCAGCAGTGAGGCCACTCCAGAAACTCCCGAAGTAGGTGTGACCGAAGACTTGGAGGGCTTATCGCTCGGGGAAAATGGAAGAGAAGACAACGAAAATAACAGTGAAGTGGAGGAAGAAGACAACCAAGACGCTCCAGCGCAGCTTAACTTTGGGAAGAAGAAGAAAAAGAAGAAGAAGGTGACGTTTGGTGACGAGCAACCTGAAGGTATATTTCCTTATTTATTTTTTCGTTGAATTTGAAAATGAGCCTTCTCAGTACAAAATACAGGTAACGACTTTGAGAAACTCGCAACTGAAGAGAGCCCTTGGTCAAAGACTGACCGAGATTACACATATCAAGAGTTGCTTCGACGTATCTTTGATTTCCTTCACGGCAAGCACCCTTCTTTGGCAGGGGAAAGTAGAAAGAAGTTCACTTTGCGCCCTCCTCAAATTGCGAGAGAAGGCTCAAAGAAGACTGTTTTTATGAATTTTGGAGACATCTGTAAAAGTATTCACAGGCAACCTGAACATTTGCTTGCTTACATGAGTACAGAAATGGGAACTACAGGAAATTTGCAGGAAGGTGGCAGACTTGTTCTGAAGGGTCGCTTTCAACCAAAGGGAATCGAGAATGTTCTTCGCAGATATATTTTAGAATATGTGATCTGCAAGTCTTGTCGAAGTCCAGAATCGACATTAATGCGGGATGCCAATACCCGTTTATATTTCTTGCAGTGTGAGAGTTGTGGAGCAACTCGTTCAGTGACTCCTATCCGTCAAGGATATGTTGCCCAAATTGGACGCAGAAAACGAGATTAGGGGGTTCTTAAAGACATTAGAATTTTTCTGAAATCGAACTATAGTCAATGATAAAGCGAGGAACGACTCCAAATTCTATTTTCTTCTCAAGAGAATCCTTGATATACAAGAATTTGGCGTTCACCGAGAATAAAATCTTATTGATTGATAAGAATGAAACTCTGCCTTTATTCACTCGTAATGACATTATTTTACAGAAAAAAGAATATACCTTGTATATTTCATATAATATTTGGCTTGAAGGGTGCTTTGCATGATGTGAAAGCTGTGTTCAAGAGAACGTCATTTTGGCAGAACAATGCCAACATAGTGTCTGTTCATCCTCGGTATAATACGGATCTTGTTATGCATCAAGTGAGTCACTCACATATTGTTTATCCCACTGGATTCATTTCCCATTCTCTGATCAATGAAAAATGCATTAATGAGAAAGCGCCTTTTCAATTCTTTCCTTGTCAATGCATTCCGATGACGTACTCGTAAAGCAAGAAGAAACGCCACAGAGAAGGAGTGGCAGGTTCTTTGAGGAAAGTGCAAAGCTTCGTTCTATTTTGATTGGAGACCAAAGGAGTTTACTTGACTCTAGTGAAGTTTCATTAAAAGGCAAAGAAGAAGTTACCCGGGATGAGGAGGAAACTAGGAGCAAAATAGAAACTCGTTTCTCTTGGTGGAGAAACCGGAGCTCGAAAGGAGAGCTTTCAACTCCATTAAGAAAACTTTTGATTGCTGGACTTTACGCAGGTTCTTCTTTGGGGGCAGTTCTTGTCAACAAGTCAACACTTTCACAGTATAATTTCAATTTTCCTCTTTGTATTGTGTTTCTGCAGCTGTGTTTTTCAATTTTGTTACTTTCTTGTCTTCACGCGTTTTCCGTGATTGAGCTGACCCCGCTTAACTGGAATTATTTGAAGGCGCTGTTGTTGTCAAGCTTATTCTTTGTTGCAAACGCTATATCCGGATTGTCTGGTCTAGGAAAGGTGAATATTCCAATGTTTTCGGCCTTTAGGAGACTTTCAGTTTTGAACGTGATGATTCTTGAGTTTCTATTTCTAAAGAAGAAACCTAAAGGTTCTCTTTTGAGAGCTGTCCTAATGATGGCCGTGGGATCTTGTATTGCGGGTCTTGGTGATCTCACATTCAACCTTCAAGGTTATCTTTTGGTATTCTTAAATAATTTTCTGACAGGTGCGAACCTCGTATCAATCAAGAGAGCCTCGAGAGACGCGAAACTTGATGCATTATCTCTGTTCTATATAACCTCACTTATAGCACTTCCTTTGGTTACTTTATTATTGCTTTTATCTGATGGTACGTCGTTGCGTTCTTTTTAACTGTTGACTCATTTTTCTCTTTCAGAAATACCTTTAGTGTACCGAATATTTTTGGAAACGGAATCTTATCGGACACTAGGCTTCTGGTTTGCTCTTTTTTCAACCTCAACATCAGCATTTGCTGTGAATTATTTTACGTATTTATGTACCCAAGTTAACTCAGCTCTTGTCACATCAGTAGCTGGTCAAATGAAGAATATACTACAAACCTTAGTAGGGCTTCTAATGAGTGATTATAGAGCTAGTCTGCTGAATATTGTTGGGATTTTCCTTGCGCTGGGAGGAAGTGTTTGGTTTGCGTATCTGAAGTATTTGGAACATGCTTCACGCCCCAAGCTGGGTTTATGAGATTGTTTTAGTTTCTCTGTACAGGAACATTTTAACCTAAAATTCCTTTGTTCTTTGACCTAGTATGGATATTAGGAAGGAATTTTTTTATACATTTACAACAACGCTATGATATATTCCGATCATTAAATGTAAATAATATCGAACTGTCATATCTTTTTCCTTGTCAGCTTGCTCTCGTTCTTAAGTCGCCATATTTTTCTTCTTTCATTGTCATGACACACTGCTTACCAGGGAATTTCTTACCAAGAGGCTTTATAACTTTTGAAGATAGAACAACAAGCACAATGGGAAGGAGTGTCTTTCCCGTTGAATTGACTTTTAAGAGACTACTTTATTGTGGTTTGGGAGACTTCTTTCTGACTATATTGTTTGAGGAAACGTTGGAGACTGTGAAACGATGTGCTCTAGATGACGACTTGGAAACCATTTGTTCCATCCATTCTCGTTCCAAAGATGGAATCTCAAACAATTCAACATTGAGTTATTGAGAGTTTGTGGTTGTAAGAATGTCAACTTATCTGTGCAGAGAATGTAACCGTCACATAGATTTTTGCTTTGTTACAGTTTGTTGTTCAACAAGGCTTACAACTGGATTGCTTTCCGGTCGTTTAAAAACTATTCTTTCGAGAAGAGGCTTTTATGGCCATTTTAGCAAGTGGGTCTGCTCAGGTTCCTATCCCAAACTATCTTTGCTTGCTTGTGCAAAGAATAGAGATAACGTTGAAAGATTTAGAGAGAACTTGGAACGCAGTTTGGGAGAAGCAAAGCACAGTTATCGTAAGACCCTTGATGGAGTTCAATTGAGGGAGCTTCTCTTACAACGATATGGTTTGTCTTATGATATAAGGCTAAAAGTGACACCCTGGTTTTCTGGAAAATATTTACTTACTGCAAATATTATGTGGCTGTAAGTGAATTTCATTACTTTCTGATTTATTTTATGATCCTTTGTAGCTATGTGGAACAACAAAGTTTTCCGTTGACCGAACACGAGTACTTGTGTCATTTGGAAGCTATTGCACAGTATTTGAATAACTGGGGTGTTGTCAATCAGTTTATTGATTTTTTGCAATCAACCAAACAGAAACCACGCGTAGCAAAGGCTGTTTCTGTTCCACTTGACGTTTCACAAGAAGAAATTGTCGAGTTCATGAATTGCCATAAATGAAACTCTACTTGTTGAACAATGAGCTCCTTCGACTTTAATAATATCATAGTGATGACTTTTTAACGTTTTTCCATTTCTTCTCCTGTTTGTTCCAATTTTCTTGCTGCTGTTGAAGAAAACTAGTAGCTTCTTTTGCCCGTTTTGCTCTATACAAATCTTCGTTTTTCTTTTGCGAAAGCTTTTCTTGTTGTTGTCTATTTGTCTCTAATTGCAACCATTTCATCGTTTTCTTTTTCTCCTTCCTAACGTGTTGCTTCAAGCGATGACTATTTTGCCAACGAATATTATCCTTCAGTTTCGGTTCGTACTCAACTGGTAAGGATGACGATTTCTTGTAGTACAACTGTAAGGGTTTTAGGCCTCTCTCTTCAGTTACATGAATCATTTCTTTCAGACTTGAAGCAAAGCTCTCAGAATCTATTCTTAAAGCAGGCCATATTTCCTCATCTTCCGATATCTCATGCAACCCTTTCATGAAAGGCAAAATGAGTCCGTGGAATGCATCAAACGATTTAAATATTCTGCAAAGTCTAATTATTATATCACGACAAGTTACAAATAGATCACAAAGCATTTTGGAAAGTTCTCTCCAATCTTCGGATTCGTTACTTTTACATGAAACACCATTGCATGCGAATACACGAAAGATGACATCTGTCTTGCCTTCTTCTTCAACCCACAATTGCTTAGAGTCATTTACAATGGTCTGTCTGATCATACGCTGTAATGACTCTGATTGAGAAAAATTGTAAAGACTAAGAGTGTCTCTGATAACTGAATCTTCTCTGACAAACAAACTTAAAGTGGAAAAGCAGTATGTTATCATTTCAGGAACAAAACACTCTGACGCTTCAATATGAGGAAGGAACAGTTGAATCAAGCTCAAGCCCTTCCTAATTTGGTGCAGACACGAAACTTTCATTCTTGTTAACCATTGACCTATTAAAAATATAAGATTACTGATTGTGGGCGAAATAGTATTCTTCAATGATGACAATCTAGAAACTGAGAATAGAAGCAAAAATAAGTTTGAGTCTAACTTGCAGCTGAGATCAATAACTCCATCTATTCCGTCCAAAATGGACTGCCTGTCTTCTTGGGCACTTGTCGCAACCAAAAGTGGTTCAGAAAGCTTCGCCTTTACTCTATCTACAAAGTCTCCAAGTTGGTGATTATTTTCATAAGAAAGTAACATTCTAATCTTTTGAACTAGTGCTTTGGTTGTATCCAGAGTTCTGGTTAGATCATCAGGACGATTGTCTCGTTGAACAACCACTTCCAAAGCATGAAATATGAATGTCAATAACCGCTCAGAGCTTCCATCGTTGTGCCTTTCGACTGCCTGGGTCACCAAAGTATCTAAATATTGTTCTTGAAGAATATCATTTGGTAATAATCGATTCAGAAACTCTTCAAAAATCTCTGGAACATATGCCTTCGGAAAGCCTCTATCTTTGGTTTCATTAGTGTCTTGTTCAGCAGAAGAATCGGTGTTATTCATAGTTTGTCCCGAAGCTGTCGAATAAGACATTCCTGCAGTAACCTTCACATTTTCATAATTCCCAGTGCGTTCTTTCCTCTTCTTCAACAAGGATAGATTTCCAGTAAGATCTGTATCATTCAATTCTGAAATTGAATCCTCTCTTGTACTTCCTACCGTATGAAGTTCTCTCGTCCTTTCAAACGGATTCTTATTCCCATCTACTTGAGAATCTTTCAAAGACAAGGTCCTTATGGGCTCTTTGAACAAGTTCTTTTTAGGAAGGGTTGGTAGTACTTGCATAAATTCTGCGTCGATATCTTCAATAAGAGTTTCAACAATATATTTTTCTTGCTTTTTCTCAGCCTTAAATTGTTTACTTTTGGAGATAACTTCTGCCATTACTTCCTTTTTGGTTCTGTAGAGCGTATCTTGTGCGAACTCAGAACCAGTGGTTTGATCAACTGCCTCCTTATTACTTAACTGGCCTAACGCATCATTGTCATATGTGATATCAAATTCTGTATCACTTGAGTTCAGCAGCTGAAATCGTTTCTTTTTGCCTCCATCAAGGGGTCTCTTATTTCGGAACTTTGCGACTGCCTGTTGAAACTGAGAAAGGGAAAAGAGAAATGAAGCAGAATACTTACATTCGTCCGTTTCTTGGATTTCTTTTCGAAAGGATTCATTTTGTTCCTTCTGGCTTTCGTTGAGATTCTTACCATTGAGCCTTGAGTTTGCTATCCTAATGACGTAAAGTAATTCCTCCCCAATCGGCTCATTCATTTATGATTATCAAGTCGATCAACGTATGACTTGCTTTAGGGCTGTCAAGTCTTTTCCAATTGAAACTGTTTGTTTATCGGAACAGCCTTCTTCTTGGAACCTTCTAAGACGATCTTATGATTGTGATGAAACTGTGGACGAATTCGCAGAAAATATTTGTTCCCAAGTTGTGTTGATTGGGAATAGAGTTGTAACCCTGTCGCCGATACAAGGCTGTGTTTACGTGTATAACATCAACACGAGCAAGTTTTGTTATGAAATTTCGTATGGCAAATTCTCGGCTACTTCAGTAGGGAAGATTGAAAGCTTTGACAATATTGCAGTCGTTGGATATGAAAGCGGAGAAATATTGTTATGGGATCTTGACAATCCTTCTGTCTACTTTTGTAGTCTCGTCGATAATAGCAATCGTGCTCATCAAGCACGTGTACGCTGTTTAAAGAGTACTCTCAATGAATATCCGATCATTGTTTCTTGTTCAGATGATGGTACTATCAAAGTTTGGAACTTGAGTCGCTTTTCTTGCGAAACCAATATGAAGACGTTAAGATCCACAATATTGTTAGAAAAAGTGCTTCAAATATACAAGTCAAAGATGACTTGTTGCAATATTTCACCTGATGGGACTCAGTTTGTGACCGGCAGTACTGACGGCAGTATTCGTATTTGGGAGAATATGCGAGAATGTTGTGTTCTTTTGGGCCATACTGCTCCTATTACAGTAGTTTCATTTTATCTGCAAGGCTTACATTTCGTTATCAGTGGAAGCACAGATGAAACCATTCGTCTTTGGGACTATTCTTCTGGTAACTGCGTACTACTCTTGAGTAGTCTGCAAATTCCCAGAGATTTCATATTTATTGAAAAGAATCTTCTACTGACTCTAACTACTTCATTGGGCGGTTTTCTTTGGAACTTGTTTCATGGTCAGTGTTTGGCACAAATAACTTTTCATGCTCCAAATTCCTCTTCCATGAAGAATTCTACTTTTCATGAAAAAGACAGAAATGCGGAAACAAGTTATAATGATACGCAACAAACATATTTCCCAATTTGCGATACAGTTAGCCTTTACTACAATCATGAGAAGCACGAAGTCTACGTACCTATTCCCGATGGTTCAGTAATAGCGTGGAATTGCTATTCATTCTTACAAAAATGGAAAGGATTTACTCCGTTGAAAGAGCTTTTAGAAGTAGGAACAGTTTTAGCAAAGCAAGTTCCCCAAATGACATATTCCTCCACAGAGATAGAAAATGCAAGTCAACATTGCGATGGTTCGCTCCCATTAGAAACCCTAAAAAGTCAGAATAGTAACAAGGAACTTGTTCTTCGGTGGCGTGAAGAGCGACTGAATGCTGAGAAACAAAGTATAGAACAGCAACGAAAAGAACTCGAACTGTGGGCAAAAAACTTGGAAGAAACAAAGGAAGCTTTGGAGAATCTATATAACCGCAGAGTTGAAAACTTGGAAAGAAGGTCTCAGATTATCAATGATTTGTACGAGCAAATTTCCGTTAAGAGTAGCTCGAATGATTTGCTTCCTCCACTTCATACAATTGCCAATTACAAAAGCTAAGACAACGATAACGACAATTGAATCGAAAATTAGTGATTGTGTGAAATCTCAGAGATGCCTGCTTTATTCTTTTGTGTTTCTAACTTGCATCCGGGAGCATCCAGTAGAAAGAATTTCACAAGTAAACAAATTGTTAGGGAAACGTCAAGGCTCTTGTTCAAAAAGTTACATAGAAGGTCTTGTCTGGGCTGTTCTCTTGGAATGACAGTGCATAGAGACCAGGACCGTGTTGTCACCAACAACACAAAAAGCCTACCCAAGGATTACTTCAAAGACCAAGTTGGATGGAATAATTGGGATATGGAAGGTTCCATTCCCAGAAGGAAAACTAGGCCTGTTTGGGTGGGTGATGTTTGTATAGGAGGTGGTTCTCCTGTAGTTGTTCAAAGCATGATTAACGAAGATACTCTGCAGATTGACCGTTGCGTAACCGCTATTCGTAATTTGCACGAAGCAGGTTGTGAGATAGTGAGACTTACTGTTCCTAGCTTGGCACATGCTTACGCAGTTGGTTTTATCAAACAAAAGTTGAAGGAGACTTATCAAGACGTTCCTCTAGTAGCTGACGTTCATCACAATGGTTTAAAAATAGCTTTAGAAGTAGCAAAACATGTTGAGAAGGTTCGTATCAATCCTGGTCTTTATGTTTTTGAGAAAAGAGACCCAAACAGAACGGAGTATACTAAGAAGGAATTTCAAAGCATGAAGGACAAGTTGAAAGAAACTTTGAAGCCTTTAATCGTGACACTAAGAGACCAAGGCAAAGCAATGCGTATTGGAGTTAATCATGGATCGCTTTCAGAACGGATGCTTTTTACATTTGGAGATACCCCACAAGGCATGGTAGAGAGTGCTTTAGAATGTATTCGTGTTTGTGAAGAACTTGATTTTCACAACCTGGTTATCTCCATGAAGGCTTCCAAAGTTCCAGTTATGTTAGCAGCTTATCGTTTATTAGCCAAGAGAATGGATGAGGAAGGTTTTCATTATCCTTTTCATTTGGGAGTTACGGAAGCAGGAGACGGGGAATACGGTCGTATAAAGTCGACTTTAGGCATTGGTACTCTTTTAGCGGAAGGAATTGGAGACACTATTCGCGTTTCATTGACTGAAGATCCTGTAAAAGAGATTTCTGTATGTTATGGTATTCTACAAGGACTTGGTTTGCGGAGAACAATGGTGGAATATGTGGCATGTCCATCTTGTGGTAGGACTTTATTTCATATTGAAGATGTTCTTCATCAGGTATGAGGCTTGATTCTTTGTATTGCTTCTTAATTATTTCATATAGGTAAGGGAAGCTACAAAGCATATGCCAGGATTGAGCATAGCCGTAATGGGATGCATTGTGAATGGCCCGGGAGAGATGGCGGATGCAGATTATGGATATGTTGGAAAGACGCGTGGTTATATTTCTCTTTATCGTGGAAAAGAAGAAATCCGTGTGGTGAAGGAAGAATATGGAGTGAAAGAGCTAATTAACTTATTAAAGCAAGATGGAGTTTGGAAAGATCCTCCCTATGAAGCGAATGGAGCCAATGAGCAGCATGCCGACATGTTTAGTGGTGGAAATGGAAAACCTTGAGAGTATATTTAGTGTAAAAGGAAGCATAAAATATTGATAAGAGCTTCTATTAAAGACTGAATCATAAAAGAATGCATGTCTTGCTTTTTTAGCATAATTGATTTGAACATTGATTCCTTTTGGAAGATGAGCTTATGTAGAAACTTGTTTCAAGCCCTCGAACGATATGATAATAAGGAGCCTTGGGGAAAACTTCTACTTTGGAATATAGCAGTAAGTTCTTCTATTGTTGTTAGAGGAAAGGTAAAGAAGACGTAGGGAGTTTACAGTGGTCTTTTGTACTGGACAGTCACAGAACAAAAGAAAAAGGTAAAACTTGCAACCACGAGGACGTTGGAGAAAACCAATACTCACGTACCTATAGGAAGCATACTGGAGAAGATTTCCAGGAAAGAAGATTCCACACCGAAAACCTTCGTTCTTTATTGGGAAATAGAGACAAAGTCAAAATAAACAGCTTACTTTATTATGGACGCGTATTTTATATCAAAAAATTACGCCTCTTCCGAACTTGAGGCAACATAGCCACATTCCTGCAACAGAGAATTCAACTCTTCGCTTGAAAGCTGATGAAAACCGATAAGTTCAGGCTTAACGAATGACAAAGTCGCAAACTCCAGTTTCTCGCTAGTCAATTGTGCACTGTCCATTGTCTTTCCTAAAACCTGAAGGAAAATTGGTCTTTGATGCCGAGCACCAAGTCCAAACTTACTTTGACAGTTAACTTCAAAGCGTCTTTTAAAGAGATGTCGTCTTGGTAGTCCGTTTTCAATATCGACTGTGCAGCTGTGCTATTTGCACCAATAGCTGTGGCCTTCCAACCACCATAGTTACCACTTGGATCGGACTGATAAAGTTGAAAACCTAATACAATCAACCTGATAATTATTGAACTACTCGTAAAGCTTACCGTGGTGGCGATCCCAACCAGCAAAAAGAAAGGACACTCCAAAAGGTCTCAAACCTCCAAACTGCGTATAGCCTTGTTTCAAGTCACACAATCTTTGGACCAACTGTTCAACTGGAATAGGCTCTTGATATGTATAGAAGTATCTCTGTGCTGTGATTCTTGCACGACCTATCAAAATATTAGCATCTGCTGTTATTCCCTATGTGAAAAACTTTCTTAAGATTTCTCAAACTTTCCCAAAGTATTCCTTACAGCCACTGCACAAGCTACGTGTTGATCTATTGCATACATTTTTTCAGTACTCTTTGCCGTTTCGAGTAGTTTGGAAATGATTTTCTTTTCTGCTGCAAGGACCACTCCTTCCTGTGATAATACACCCACGGCAGCTCCTGCGTGACTAATAGCTTCCATTGCATACTCAACCTGATAAAGTCTCCCTTCTGGAGAAAATATAGTGGTTCTTGAATCGTATCTTCTTGCCTAGTGAAAAGAAATAAACTAGTCAAAAAGAGAAAAGGCAAACCAAAACCAACCATATCAACTGAATAACAATTCGCAATTGTAACTTGAAAAATGATTATTTGGTGCTTTGTTGGACATTGTCTTCAACAGACATTGTGCAGACGTAAGCTTATTGCCAAATATCACGAAACTTGGAGAAATTTGTTAACTTTTCTGAGAAAATCATATTCGACTGGTTGTCACTCTACCAAAGAAGGTGATATTTTGGAGTCCGTATACCCTAGTGGTTTGAAGAGCCCAGACAAGTATGATAGACTAGCAGTTCTTCAATTTTTGGAGAAAAGTTTCAAACGTCGTGCAAGTCATGGTAAAGTTTGTGTAATATCTGGAGCTGGAATTAGTACAGAAAGTGGTATCCCTGATTATCGTTCTCCTGGGCGTCCTCCTCACAAACCAATCACTCACGACCAATTCGTTTCGAGTGCTGCATATAGAAGGAGATATTGGGCTCGTTCTTATGTTGGATACGAACGTCTTTCAAAGGCAAAACCAGGGAAGACGCACGTATCTTTAGCTGTTCTTGACCAGTTGGGTCTGCTTAGTGGTAATATATCACAAAACGTTGATGAACTTCTTTCAGCAGGTGGTGTGAATGATTCTCGTATTGTGGAGCTTCATGGCAATATTCACAGAGTTATGTGTTTAGAATGTGGTTTGAAAATTGGAAGAGACGTCATTCAACTACAAATGAGAGAACTGAATATGGAGTGGAACCCTGAGTCCGAGGAACAGCAGGAACGAAGTATCTTTGAACGTCCTGATGGAGATTATGCAGTCACAGAGGAACTTGTGAATACATTTTATCCTCCTTTTTGTTTTCGCTGTGGTCGGAATAGTATTCTAAAGCCGGATGTGGTCTTTTTTGGTGGTAATGTTCCTAAGGAAAATGCTTTGAGAGCTCGTCAGTTTATCGAACAGTCGGATGCTATTCTCGTTTTGGGTTCTTCGTTGTCCACTTTCTCAGCTTATGGTTTAGTGCAACGTGCCTCCAGTGAGTTATCATTGCCAATTTGCATTATCAATTATGGTCCTACGCGTGCGGATCACTTGGCAACTTTGAAGCTGGATGTCGATACAGGTCATCTTATGTTTCAAGTTTGTCAGCACTATGCACCTGAACATATCTTTAGAAATTATTTCGATCAAAAGTTTCAACACATATTGTGACTATGAATAAGATTGTCCTTCAAGAATTGTAAAATACTCTTGAAAAATAATGCCTTGTGGTATAATTCAATTGTCCAACATGCATTAAGCTAATATCATTGCAAATAATCAGTTTTAAATAGTTTACTCTCCATACTTGGAAAAATCAATCGATGAAGCAATATGAAATGAACTGTCGACATCAGTGTCTCTTACAAACGCTTCTGCCTCATTAAAATAACCCCAAGCCTGCCAATTCCTAAGCTGCTCTGTAGAGAACGGTCCATAAACTTTAGAAGGGTCATGAGACCACTTGAGTTCCCAATGCAGTTTTGACTGGTCTCGTGGCGACGTGTGTAAATCATTCAAAGGTTCACCATCTCTTTTCCTCTTTCTTGTTTCCTTTGAAGAAGAACAGCTATTACCAAACTCTCCTAGCCCTCCCTTCTCCAAGCAACTCTCTCTCGTTTCTTCATAAATGCTGTACTCGCCTCTATTCAGCAAAGAATCGGCGAGTTCTGTGACTTCGTTAAACTCACGTTTAGCACTCGCATCCTTTCTACTTCCCGCTAATCTTTTCAAAGCTCGCAATATGCTTTCACCTGAGTGTAAAAGCCTTGCCAGCTTTGCATATAACTCTTTTGTTCTCTCAGGGGAATCATCATCCACCATATCCGAATCCTCCAAAGACTTCAATTCTTCCTTTGAATTAGACGCTTGCATTGCATACGTAGGCTTCAAAACCTCGATGGCGTCTGCCCAATCGTCGCGCTCTACTCTAGGACGTCTTATTGGTTTCCTTTTTTCCCTCTTCGATTCTTCTTCCTCGTCTGAAGAAGAAACTACAGAATATTTTTCATAGGAAACAACAAAACAACCAAAAAAGCAACTAACCTACACCCTCGAGGTTCTGAACTCTGTTTTCAAAATAAAAACCCACAAAGTTGCCTTCTTTGTCAACATAGCCTTCATCTAACTCCTCTTCAAGGTTGAAGGCAGTAACAGGGCCAGCGTTGGTTTCGTCCTGCAGACAGTTGTAATACAAAATATTCGTATAAAACCAGTAAACCTACCGCTAAAGAAAACGAGGGCTGCTCTTCTTCTCCTTCTAGTAAGGAAGGTCGAATTCTAGGGAGCGCTCGCCTCAAGTTTCTCTCACTATCCTCGTCAGAGCTCTCGTCGTCCTCGGCACCTGCAATTTCGTATTCTGCTTCCGCTACTGAAAGTTGTCTCACCTCAATACCAGAAGTACCAGGCTCCTCGTCTGAGTCTTTCCCAAAAACATCGTTTGAAGAAGGCACGGCATCGGAAGAAGACATATCACAAAACAAAGATCTCTATTCCATAATCGACATGACAATTTAAACTATGGTTGGAACATCATCGTATACAATAAAAGTATCTATGTTTACCAAGTCCCGTTCATGCTGTAGAGATGCTCTTACATAAATTTTGACAACTACATTAAACTTGCAACTTAATTTGCTTACTGCTCTACAAATGAAACAACAAGACCTGGAAACTGAAGGGTGTAAGTAATAATCTCTCCTTTCAAACAACTATTTCATAGTGGAGACGCATGGTGATGTACAAAAAGCCAAGAATTATTTGTCCACTGTAAAATATTGGTAGCCAGAAAGTCAACCCTAAGATAGTCGCTCTGAACGTCTGTGTCTTTCGGAGTAGCGACGGCTTCATGTGTGACCCACGCAACGGTTCCACGAATATAAATTCTTTCGTTCTTAACTTCCACTTGTGTTGTCATGCTCTGTAAATAAGCAGACCAAGATTCAAGCACTCTATCATATCCAGTGACGAGGTCCTCACACAATATGTGTGCACAACTTATTTGATCCGAAAAAAGCCATAAAGATTGAAGAGTTTCAAAATCACGTCGATTGATAGCTTTATAAAATTCCTCATTCACCTTGGCAACGTTATCTGCACCAAAACCGTCAGCCTGTAGGATTTGATTCATAAGTTCAGTCGCTTGTTCGACTCTCTCTGCAGCCAGTGAACGGTCCAATGCACCAAACTTCTCAGTTGAGCAAGACAAGCCTGGAAAACAATCGAATCCTGCTTTCCTCGATAACTTGGCCCGTTTCCTTTTCAAAGTATTTGTCTTTCCCAAACTGAGTATGAAGAAATAATACGAGCCGAACGCAGACATATTACAATCTCCCTAATTTCACAATTGTATCGACAGTTTATGGCTCTGCCTTCGTAATTATTAGAGAATGATTACTGTATAGAACTGTGAATATCATTTTGATAAAGTATCAAAACACTCTTCTTTTTCTAACAGCACATTGCAACGGGTAACATTGTCCAGTTGATAACTTATCCAATTTATCAATTTTAATTTTGTACTTATTCCACAGAACAGCATTTTGTTCCTATAATTCTTCATGAACTGAAAGACTGCAACCTGTTGCCAGAATATTATAAATACAAGTTTCCTTCAAAAGAAAGTGTCTTCAGATATTGTAGCAAAAACTTCGAGGAGACTTCAATTTCAACGCTAACAGATTGAAGAAATCTGAAATTTTCTGCAAGTAGAAAATTTGTCATCTCTGACATATTGTTACTGGGAAGAAATATTCCAACGACGTTTGCCATGCACAAGAAATGTGTTTGGCCAC
Organism: Galdieria sulphuraria; assembly: GCF_000341285.1. Classification (NCBI taxonomy): domain Eukaryota; phylum Rhodophyta; class Bangiophyceae; order Galdieriales; family Galdieriaceae; genus Galdieria; species Galdieria sulphuraria. The sequence continues at coordinate 35,742 of NW_005178454.1, forward strand.
TTATTTAAAACAAGTTGCTCCGAAAAGGGGTTGTCTCCAAAATTCAGAATGAAGTCGGAATATACAAATAAATGACTATAATATCTCATCCACGAATGATAACGTTTGTTCATTCTCAAAGCATGTAAAGCTCCATCAAAAGGAGCATCTTTATACTCCATTTGAGCAGTTTCCAATATGTTATCAAAACAAGGGTCGCCAACACGATACAAGGCGTTTCCATTGATATGATAATCGTGTTGAGTAATGATTCGCTATTTTGGAGTTGATTAGCCATAATGACAAATGAATTAATTTTTTTACCTTTGCATATTGAGCAATGGAACCCTTGTGGTAGAATTCTTTTCCTTTTGTCTCATTATATACAGCTTCTAACCAAAAGGGACGAATAGGAGAAACGTCTGGTTCCATGATAAACAAATAATCATATCCGTTTCGAATGAAATTCTTTTTGAAAAGGGGATAAAACATGTTGCATGTTCCAGGAGAAATATGAGAAAGTTTGAGAAATGAATAGTAGTAAAGATCTTCATTTGGCTCAAGGTTGGCAGAATCTATCAAAATAGATCGAAAGCAAGATTGTAGGGGCTCAGACTCAAACAGAAGGTTGCTAGCTGTCCCATTTCTATCCCATTCCGTCCAGTTCCTGTGAAACCAAAATAGAATGTCTACTGTCCCATCGAAGTTACAAGAACATGGAGGATAGGAAGCATAAAGTCTCAAGTTATTCTCAAGATAGTTCCAATCAAACTTTGTGAAGGGAACCACAACAAGAAGCGGTAGATTTCTTTTTCTTAGAGGCATACATTCAGGATAAGTAACTTGGACTTTCCAATAATTAGGAAAGTAGTGTTCATAAAGAAGAGACAATAATAGAACAAGCACAACTGAATGAAATAACCTTTTCATGAAGTGCTAGAATTATCAATAGAACAATTTGTGACTAGAAAAATGTTTTCAATTTGAAATTTGGATTATGAAGGCGCTTATTTTGGTTGGTGGTTATGGCACTCGTCTTCGCCCCCTTACTCTTTCCTATCCAAAGCCTTTGGTAGAGTTTTGCAACAAACCAATGGTTTTTCACCAGATTGAGGCTCTTGCAGCAGTTGGTGTCAATGAAGTTGTTCTAGCAGTAAGCTATCAGCCTCAGGCCATGCAAGACTTTTTGGAGTCGGAACAACAAAAGGTAAGAAAACGACACACTTTCAAGAAGTTGTGTTAAGTCCATAAAGCTGGGAATCAAAATAACTTGTTCTCGAGAAACTGAACCTCTTGGTACAGCTGGTCCTATCAAACTGGCAGAGTCGTTGCTTAACGATGGAGAACCATTCTTTGTTCTAAACTCAGATATTATTTGTGACTATCCATTCCAGAAAATGTTAGATTTCCATCGTAAGCATGGTGGTATAGGCACAATTCTAGTTACTCAGGTTGAAGAGCCCAGCAAATATGGCGTTGTTCTTTTTGATAAAGATGGGAAGATTGAACGTTTTGTTGAGAAGCCTCCGAAGTTTGTCGGCAACAGAATAAATGCTGGAGCATATTTATTTCATCCTGTCATTTTGCGAAAGTTGCTATTGAGAGCTACTTCCATAGAGAAGGAAGTGTTTCCCGAACTGGCTGCAGAAGGCCTACTGTATGCAGTGGAGCTGGATTCGTTTTGGGCTGATATTGGACAACCAAAGGATTACTTAACTGGAATGTGTCTTTATCTCTCCAACATACGTAACAAAGAGCCTGAGAATATTATGTACGGTCCTGAGTTCATTGGTAATGTCTTAGTAGACCCTTCAGCAAAGATTGGTCAGAACTGCCGTTTAGGTCCCGACTGTGTTATTGGAAGAGATTGTATCGTAGAAGATGGCGTTCGCTTAATCAGAACTACTCTTCTTCCTGGAACTCGTGTCAAGTCTCATTCGTGGATTTCCGATTCTATTATCGGTTGGCAATGTACGATTGGTGAATGGGTTCGCATAGAGAACAACACAGTTCTTGGCGAAGACGTTAGTGTATCAGATGAAATTTATGTCAATGGAGCCAGTGTACTTCCTCATAAAAATGTCACCACAGATATACCCGACCCAACCATTCTCATGTAGTGAATGTATTATTCGAAATGATTGGAATTGCTTGTCTTAAAAAGCTTATCATTCACGTACAAGCTGATGCCTTCTTTTAAAGAGGAAAAGGATTGTTTCCAAGAATAAACACATTTCGTCTAATCCTTTATTTACAGTCCAATGGCTTCCAAATCCTTGCACAGAAACAAACTGAAAATAGTGAAGTCTGTATGCCAAATGTCGACGAGCAAAGAGAAGAGAAAAGATTAGGAGAGATCTATCACCATAACTGAGATATTGTCTGTACTTCCTCTGTCAAGGGCAAGTCGTACAAGACGTTCACTAATACTTTGGACATCTAAGCCGTTTACGTGCAAATGCTGTACAAAGTTGACAACTTCCTGATCCTCTACAACGTCCCATAAACCATCACATGCAAGAATAAGAAATTTATCGTCTGCAGTTAAAGTTTCGGAGGTTACGTGAGGCTCCCCTATGACAACCGACTTCATAGCGTGGTCGCCTAGAGCCCGAGAAACGGAAAGTACGCCATTCACTCTCTTCATAATAATAAAACCACCATCCTTTGTTATTCTATCCACTTCCAACGCATCCGAAGCTTTATGATCATATGAAAGTCTCGTTGCCTTGCCATTGCGACTGGTTATCGTCAAAACTCAATATCAAAGAGTCAAACGTGCTCAAATACCTCAAGACAGCTCTAGAATCACCTACATTTGCACAAAAAAGAACCCTTCTCTCTGGATAAGACTTGATATAACAAGTCACTGCAGTAGCGCCAACATAAAGAAAATGTTTTTCCTCGAGAATTTTGTCGGCTCTTAAATAAGCTTTTGCCAAGGCACCTGCTGGATCTGCACCTTTTGTCTTCTCTAATTCTTCTTCCAGAAACTAATTAACAATAAGAACAACGCAAGTTGGGGTATACGGACAACATACTTTGTGCAAAATCATCTCTATGACCTCAACGGCTGCACGTCCCCCGTGTCCATCATAGACTCCAAAGAAAGCATCCTTGTTGTTCCCAGCAAACTCATCCACAACAACATGGGCGTCCTACAGAAAATAAGACTAGAACGAAAGCTGAAATAGTTGCCTACTTCCATAGTAGGTCGAAAGCGATGATTTGCTTCTTCGGCAAAACCTACGCTGTGTACTGCTCCACAATATTGAGGCTCTCGGTGGAAGCCTGTAATAGGTCTGTTTCTTGAACGCATTGTTAGTGAACTTTTCGCAGAGTCCTCGACGTTGTTGGTAAGGTGACTCGAAAAAACACTATCTTCCACACTATCTGTCTCCTCCATTTCGATGTACGAAAAATTCCAAAACTACTTTTCCCACTCTGCAGAAGGAATGACTGTCTACAAGTATTGCCTCCTGACAGACTTTGGCTATGGTTAGATATGTTGTATTTGTCGCCTTTCCTGTAAAATATTTGCAACTTTGGAAAATTGTATGTAAACAGACAACTCAAGGGGTTTCTGTTTCAGAGACTATTTTACTTGTATTCGTTGTTGAGCTATTCGTTCTTCAATGCCTTACTTTTGCTCTCTAAAAAATTTTTTGGGAAGTTTCGTTTCTGTAGTTTAACTTCATCTTATATTCCTGAGACTCAAAACGAAGTGGAAATCGCTGTATAGTTGTCATACCAGTGGGGCAGGTTGTTGGAGATCGATTTTTGTCTGACAAATATATTTTGCAGTGGTGGCCTTGTCCTTTCTGTAGTAGCTTTCACAAAGCCAATAAGTTTTCATAATATTTCTCTCGCAAAACTGTAAACGTCTGACAGCATCTTCAATGCAGTACTAAAACGTCAGTAGTGTCGATGCAACTCGAACAGTGAAGTTGGATTTTTCAAAGAAACTTGTTTTGAAAGAGTTGATATAAAATGTGTATCCATCAGAATAAATAATGGCGCTTATAGTAACTCGACTTTCTGGAGACTGTTGATTAGTATACGTTGATATTAACTAGCTACCTCAATAGTCTAACTTGATATGTTATCCAATAAATTTTTTGAGTGAATCTGGTTATAGAATACTCCTTACATTTGATATATTTGAATTGGAAGGAGTCCAACTTAAAGTTGTGTTCTTTAGTAGGAATAAGCTTGACAAAAGTCCTCACAGTTTATTTGCCGAGTTGAATAATCGCTCTCATTTGCACAACCTATTCGATAATGAAGCTCTTCAGAGAAAGATTACCAGTTCTCGAAAATTTCCTTTTTGATGATCAGAAAACTACAACTGTTGCATTCTTGCAAGAAAACTCTCTAGGATCCTTATCCTTTGTTCTAAGGGCACAAACTTATCACTTTTGCCTTTGGCTAGTGACAAAATTCGTATTACATCTCCAACATCAGGTCCACTCATCTTTCCTGTTAAAGCTAAACGAACTGGATGAAACAAATGCTTTCCTTTACGTTTTGTTTCCTAACCCAAAAATTTCAAATGACTGAAAAAACTCTTTCATGAAAGTTCCATACTTTACTAACGCACTTGATCCACTCCTTCCACAAGACACGATGATTCTCATTCTCACCACATGGAAAAGTGCCATCTTTAAAGGAGCGAACAATAACTTCAGACAACTCCTAAAAGAAGTCAAAAATGTGCTAAACTAAATGGACTCCACTTACATAGAAACCGCCTTCCTTTGTCAATAATTCTGCAGCTTCACCAGACTGCACAGTTTCTTCAAGTGGATAGGAAAATATTCTAGTCACCTGATACTCATAATCTGAAGTTAACTCAACGCTATCTCGAGTCACTTCAGCAATCATTTCAGTCAAAGAATCAGAACTATCCACATGAGAATACAACAGGTGTGCTAATTTTAGACGTTCACTTATTACAGTTCTCAATTTCTCAATAGGTAACGAACGCAAATATCTCGCATTCATCCAGCGCAGCTTTTCGATATCAAAAACGGCAGGAGCCTTTGACAATCTTGACAAACTAAAAGATTTTGTCAATTCTTCTCGAGAATAAAACTCTTGTTCCGTTCCATCGTGCCAACCAAGTAAAGCCAAATAGTTTATCAAAGCTTCTGGAAGGTATCCCTTTGAGCGGCGTTTAGAAACTTAAAATAAGCACAGAAACAATAATTTCTACCTCTGATCGAAACTGATTCACGGAAGTTGCCCCATGTCTCTTACTTAACTTCGTTCTATCCTCCCCAAGTATAAGTGAACAATGAGCATAACTTGGCAACGGGAAACCTAATGCGTGCAAGACGAGAATCTGACGAACGGTATTTGTCAAATGTTCTTCTGCTCTGATCACCGTAGAAATTTCCATCAGGGCGTCGTCTATAGCTACACAAAAGTTATAAACTGGTACACCATTACTTCTCATGACGATGAAATCACCGAAAGTAGCTTCCGCATCCCAAACAACATCACCACGAACAATATCATGAAGTACTATTTTGGTATCTTTGGGTACCTTGAAACGAAAAACATAAGGAACTCCAGCTGCTATTTGCTTTTCAATCTCTGTTGGAGTTAAATGACGACATGTTCCAGCGTACTTAGGTGTTTGACCACTTGCTTCCATCTCTATCCTTTGTCTTTCCAATTCTTCTTCTGAACAAAAGCAAGGATATACAAAGCCTTCCGAGTGCAGCTTTTCAACGTACTTTTTATAAATGAATCCTCTTTCTGACTGCCTCAGAGGCCCAAGTTTTTTCAATTCTTCCAGATTACTATTGTTCGTGACTCCTTCTGGACCATAATCCCAGTCCAGTCCCAACCATCTAAGGTCGCGCAGTAACGATTCTTCGTTCTCCCTGGTTGAGCGACTCAGGTCCGTGTCTTCTATTCTCAGCATAAATATGCCACTATGCTTCCTTGCGTGTAGCCAGTTAAACAGTGCTGTTCTTGCTCCTCCTACGTGTAACTGACCAGTAGGAGAAGGAGCAAATCGTACTCGAACGGGTCGCTGAAGGACTTCTTGAATGGGAGGTGTCTCGATACTATTATAAGAACTCTGATCTCGACCTTCTGTTTGAGAAGTATCGTGAAGAAGAGACAATAGGCGTACGACACCAACAGATGAAGCGAACTTTCTCCACCCTCTTACTCGAAAACGCGAAGATAGTGGGCTCCAAGTGACTCCTTTTGGAGTTGGCCAGGAACGTATTTTATCTGAATAGAAGTTTCCGCAGCAGTTACTATTGCTGATATGGAACTTTCTCTTACATGTTTTCAAAAAATAAGTCTCTGCCTTCTCACGGTAACTACAAAGACATTGAAAGCAAAAATTCTTGGCCTGAGACATCCAAATCTCTTCAACTATGAAATGCGGCTGCTTTATTTATTGAGAGCACAACGCTTTGGTTGCTACAACACAAACATGTAAATATTACAAAACCTTATGCATTTTAGCCGATCCCGCTTGCTTTTAGATTCTATATTTGGACTGGTCCAACCAATTCGCGAAAGCGAGCGGCAAGCTGTTCAGAGAGAAAAGAATTTCTCAAAGCTAATCTGGACGAAGGAATTAAGGAAACGACAGGAGTTCCAATAGGTACTGCAGTACCCTCTGGAATTACTGTAACAGGTGCTTCTGTTGGAACAGGTGCTTCCGTCGGCAACGGTGCTTCTGTTGCTACTGGAGTTGCTGTTGCTAAAAGCTGTCGTAACAACTTGACCAGGCTTCCTTCTTCTGCTTTAGAAAAGGCTTTGCGAACAGAACCAGAGGGAAGAGGAAATCCGGAAGGTGGTGCTGTCGGAATTTCCGTCACGATTGGGTCACTTGAAGTTCCTACTAATGTTGGAACAGCTGAAGTGGTAGTAGTTGATATAGTTGTAGGAATAGGTGTTGTTGTTGGAGCTGGAGTTTCAGTTGGAATCGGTATTTCTGTCGGGATCGGGGCCTCTGTTGCTGAAGGCGATCCAGAAGAGAATTGTCTGAGGAAATCTCTGTTCCATTGCAGAGCTTTACGTATTTCTCTTGCCAAGTTATCGTCTATAGGAGGAAGAGCAGAGCTGGTAACCATCAGGAGAGCGACTGTCAATAGAATAAGAGAACATTTGAATATTCCTAGTCTCAATATTAGACTTGGCTATTACTTTAAGGTTATATATACCTTTCATAGCTGCGACGGATAAGACTTGTGTATTGTGTCAGTTACCAAAAACAAATTTATATCGACTGTACGTGGAAGGAATTTATGGCTTCTCGACTCGAAGCCAATACCGAAATTACGTGGAAGACCATCATCGAAGAGCAAATCTGTCGTTTGAGATGTGAAACGTTCTAACCTTACATTCATATCCTTCCTAAACTTGCCGTACAACGTACATTTGACACACTACAGTAAAATCGTTATATTTATATTGAAACATTTTGGTTTGCTATATATGGAACGAAAGTTTTGGAAATGATAAGACCCTTGTAATAATATGGTCAGCTCAGTTAGGATAATAAACATTTTATTCTTTTTCTCTCAAAAAGATTGTATGCATTTGGAAGCTTTCTCTATAAAGAAACTATAGTGATGTGAATAGTTAAAGACTAGTCTCAGAGAAATTTATAAAAAATGGATGTTTAATGTTGTGATCAAATGCGAGCAAACAAAAGAACTGAAAAGAGTAGCTTTGAAGAACTTAGAAAAGCGACTACTTCTTGCCTTCGGGACGGAAACCACTTTGTTCAAACAGAGAACCTTACCAAATATCATTCCTTGGTTTATGCTTTGTGTTGTGACCCTGACAGACCGAGAGCTGAGGAACTGTACAAATGGTTAAAGAAGACTTTTCTGGAGTATACCAAGGAAATATTCCAAGAGTTTACGAATAGCGAGTCTTATATAGCATATAAGTGTTTGAGAAAACAAAGGAAAGAAAGTTATCCTGGAGAGCAAAGTACAGAGAAGTATACAGAAAGCAAAGAAAACTTGAGTTATGTCTCAACCTTATTGGAGCTTGAGAATGATAACTTCGTGCAACTTAGAAAATATACTGTGCTCTGGGAAAGTTTCTGTGCTGGTTTACAAGCAGCTACATTTATTTTTTCATATTTGGAACGTAGTTGGATAACAGAAAGGAAAAAAGGAGGCATACTTGAAACTAGAGGGGTGTATGACATATATACTTTGGGTGTTTTAACTTGGAAGGACCACCTTTTCCGACATCTCAGGGAATGGATTGTCAGAAACACACTCTCGTATGTTTATTATCTGCGCCAAAAGAAGCTTGATGTTCATGTTGTACAAACTGTCGTACACAGTCTCCTACGTATGGGTACTGTAGAAGCCATCGTTCAAGAAGAGGACTCAGAGGAGGAGGACCTTGCATTGTCTATTTATAGAAACAAGTTCGAGAAACCTTTCCTAGAGGAAACCTCGCGGTATTATCATAAGCTAGGAACCGAGTTAAAGGCAAGTTATAGGTGAGTTTGACAAAGATGAAAATGAAATCTTCTCATTCTCGATTTCAAGTGAAAAAGACTTTTTAAGGCAAGTCGAAATTTGTTTAAATGAAGAACAACGGTTGTCAGAACAATTCTGTCATTCTTCTTCCATGGCTCTTTTAAGAAACCGTTGTGAAGATGCTCTTATAGTGAAACATTTGGATATATTTTACTCATTGAGCGACATGTATTTAAGAGATAGCCAAGAAGAAGAATTGCGACTTGTATATAGACTACTTTCAAGGGTCCCTGGGGCATTAAAGCCTGTTCAGGACAGTTTGAAAACCATATTGATTGATTGGGGAAGTGAAAGTCTTGGGCCTTTTAAGGAACGAACAGAGAGCAATATGATGCCAACGTCGCCGCTATTATCAGGAAAGCAGGATAATGGAAAAGATTGCAAGGAACATATGAGTAGTCTTGAGAAATCTATGATGGAATATGATGCATTTGCAGAACAAGAAGCAGAGTCCTTCGTGAATGCCGCATGGAATATATATATACATTCTAGGAAGCTTGTAGAAGAAGCCTTTATGAATGACGAAGGCTTTATTTTGGCTCTAGAACAAGGCTGCAACAAGTTCTTTAACAGCGTTTCTTGTGCTCCTCATTTACTTGCTCGATTCTGTCATAAAGTAAGTTTTCATCTCTTCGCTGTGAAATTCGGTTGACGTTTTGTAGATGTTAGAACGGCCTGAAAGTGATCTGGACTTTACAGAAGAAGAACGTGAAAACAGATTGGTCAAAGTGACTCGTCTTTTCAGACTTTTAGAAGAGAAGGACCTGTTTCAGCGCCTATATTCAGTGAAGTTAGCGAGACGTTTAATTTATGTAAGCCGTGAAATTCGTTGAAGTTGAATATTCATTTCATTTTTAGGGAACTTCTGCTTCGACAGATGCTGAGGAAGCGATGTTAGCACGCCTAAGAGAGACATGTGGCCAAGACTATGTTTCACAGCTACAAAGAATGTTTACTGATTGTCAAACAAGTCGAGAAGAGGTTATTTCTTTTCGTTCTTCGCCATATGGAGGAATTCCTTTAGGTTTTGAATTTTCTGTTATGGTATTGACAGCTGGTTCTTGGCCTATTGATCCTTCTACCTCAAAGAACAGCTGTAAGGAATACAGCATGAGTTATAGTGATATACATTCGCTGCCAAGCATGTTTTCTAAGGCTGTTGAAGCATTCTCAGAATATTACTCTGAAAAATTTGAAGGTAGAAGACTTATGTGGCTTCATTCTCTTTCAAAAGTTGATCTTCGAGCCAATCTATGGTCGCACAAACCCAGTTCAAAATCCTGGTGTGAATTGCAGGTGTCCTTTCCACAAGCTCTTATTCTTCTAAAGTATAACGATCGTATCACAAGCACATTTTCTGAATTGCATGACGCTACGGGTTTGGAGACTGAAGAAGTGAAACTATCGCTGAAGATTCTAATTGGCTGTGGCATTTTGCGTGTCTCTAGTAATGACTATGAGTTGATAGCAGATTCTAGCCAGTCGAATAGAATAGATGATATTATAGTTTCTTTGAACGATGAATTCTCTCCAAGGAAAAGAAAGATGAAACTTGCCAATCTCTTAGAACCCGAGATGAACAAGGAAAGCTCTGATGTAGAGAATAGTAGGAGGAAGATGGAAGAGGATCGTCGGTTACAGGTATTTGGTCTTGATTATTCTTTTAGATAGTTTGTTTAAGCCTTTTGTAGATTCAGGCGTGTCTTGTCCGTATCATGAAACGTTATCGTCGAGCCAATTTATCATTTTTGATAGGTGAAACTGTTTCCTTGCTGAGTCATCGATTTAAGGCAGCTGTTTCAGATATTAAGCTCAATTTGGAATCTCTGGTTGAGAAGGACTATATAGTTAAAGTGGATGATGCCGCAGATACTTTTGAATATGTGGCTTAAAAGATGGGCTTATTGTTCCATATGATGTAAATATCGATTGAATGAATGAATGATTCAAAAGAATTTGTCCAAACTGTAATTTTAGCATATTATTAAAAAGACTTTATGGGAGACTCGGATTATTCATTTTCTCTCACCACTTTTAGTCCTAGTGGAAAGCTAGTGCAAATAGAATATGCGTTGAATGCAGTTGCTGCAGGTGCCACTTCACTGGGGATTCGTGGTATGTATTATCTTGCCTTTGGGTAAAGCTCAACCCTATTCACGTTCACTCAGCAAAAAACGGAGTTGTGATCGCAACTGAGAAACGCATGCCTTCCATTCTTATGGAAAGTCATACTTTGGAAAAAATTGCTTTTCTTTCGGACACTACAGGAATGGTCTATTCTGGCATGGGCCCTGATTCAAGGGTTTTGTTGCGCAAGGCTCGAAAGTTTGCGCAGACTTACTACCAAACCTATAAAGAACCGATGCCTGTTGTTCAACTTGTTCGAGAAACAGCTTTTGTAATGCAAGAATTTACACAGTCAGGAGGAGTTAGACCTTTCGGAGTTAGCTTATTGATTGCAGGTTACGATGAACAAGGACCACATCTTTATCAGGTAGATCCTAGTGGGTCCTTTTTTGCGTGGAAAGCTTCAGCGATAGGGAAGAATATGGTTAACGCAAAGACATTTCTTGAAAAGCGCTATAGCGATGATATGGAGATCGAAGATGCCGTACATACGGCAATCTTAACTTTGAAGGAAGGATTTGAAGGACAGATTACGGAACATAATATTGAAATTGGACAAGTAACGGACAACCAGAAGTTTAAGGTATTGTCTCCTTTGGAAGTAAAAGACTATTTGGATGAAGTTGAATAAAAAACCGGTCGATTTGAAAACGGATAATAGAAATAAGTCGACTAAATATTCTCAGGAATGTTGTTACTTATTAGGCTTTGGTTACTTATCCACTTAAAGCAGTTCTTATCAACTGCCATACTGCTCGCATACGTTGAAGCTGACTATCTTCATATAAAACTTCGACCAAGGATTTCGAAAAATGATATCCATTCTTCTTAACGGGATACCTCAAAGGTTTCGGAATTCTGGTTCGCACTCCTGAAATACGATCACAAGTAACTGCTTTTACTAAACAACAGCCTCGAAGACCTTCAGCTCCCGAAAAGCGATCGGAACCCGAAGCCTTAGTACCACCAAACGGCAAACTCTGGCAAAGATAGTTCACACCAAAGTCATTAATATTACACATGCCACATTGTAACTCGGCTGCGATTCGATTGGCACGATTATAATCTCGTGAAAAGACCGAAGAGCCTAAACCGAAGGGACAAAGATTAACCAACTCGACCAACTCACTGTCATCCTCAAAGGAAATCAAAACAATAACTGGACCAAACACTTCTTCTTGCATAATTCTCATATCTTTAGAAACATGAGTTAAAACGATTGGACTCATCAAGTATGAATCTTTATCCGACAGCTTCGATAAGCTTCCATGAAGGATCTGTGCACCTTGATCTAACGCATCTTGAATAAGGGACTGAATGTTTTGAATAGCTATTGGACCCATTGTCATAGCACCAAGATCCACGCAAGCATTTTCGTCAGCTAAATCGTTTCCTACTGTCAATTTGCTGACTAATGACACAATCCTGCTTTCAAAGTGTTCAAAAATGTCACGATGGACAAAAACTCTTTCAACTCCGACGCAGTTTTGACCTGAATTCTGAAATACTCCTCTCATTAGTAATTCGATTGCTTGTTCCTGGTCAGCATCTTGTAGAATGATGAATGGATCCTTTCCTCCGAGCTCCAAAACAACAGGTTTCAACTGTTCTGCTGCTTGCTTAGCCACAAGTCTTCCTACTTTAGTAGAACCAGTAAAAAATATTTTTCCAACAAACGGACAACGGGTTAGTGCTTCGCCTGTGCTATTATCTCCACATAAAATTTGAACAAGATCCGAAGGATATCCACAAAAGTCCAAAACACTGCGGATAATTTTGGCAAAATACAGAGAACTCCAGCAACTATATTCAGAAGGCTTAATTACAAAAGCATTACCAGAAAATAAAGCTGCAAGAAGCGGATTATACATATTGTGAAAGGGATAGTTCCAAGGTGCAATAGCTCCAATCACTCCCAAGGGATGATATTCCACTCGAGCAGTTTTATGTAAAGTAAGTGGACCCACAGAGCGCCTTTCTGTAGATAAAACTGCTTCACCTTCTGCACATAACCAACGAATCTTCTCAAGTGTAGTTATGATTTCTCCAAGAACTGCATCAACTCTTGTTTTCCCTGTATCCAAACAAGACATCCAAACGATATCATCTTGATACTTCACAATATATTTCTTTAGGCACCGTAAAACTTTTCTTCTTTCACTAAAAGAAACCATTTTCCATTTTTCTTGAGCTTCTTTTGCCTTCAACACAGCATCGTTGACTTGTTTTTCATCCATCATCGAAACGGATCCAAGAAATGCACCGCTCGCTGGAGCATAACAGTGTATGAGTTTTCGTTCAGTATCCACCACCATTCCTTTCTTTCCTAACAAATATTTCGGCATTTCTATCTTTTCTCCAGCAGAAATATTTATCCTGGGAGGAATCTTTCGAGTTGCAGAAAGTCCGAGGAAACCCGCGCTTTCTCCGTTGAAAGTAATTGATAGCAATTTGAAAACGACTCTAACGACTCGAGAAACCCAATTGAAAAGAGTTGAAAGGGCTACAACAACTAGTAACCAGGGTATGGAAATGACTTGGCCTGAAACAGAAGCAGCAAAGTTGAGAGGTCTGGAATGAACCAAAGTTTCCTCATAAATACAGTCGTTTCCAAAGTTGACAATATATGAGCCTATCCTCTGTAGCGATAACCCAACTAAATAAAAACCATTTGCTACAGTCTGTGACAACTGTTGAAACAAGTTATTTCCAAAGAAGTTGACGGTCATCTTTATTGACAATTCTTTAACCATCCATTCCTATGCGATTCCTGATGGGCCATTCTTCTCATTCAAATCATCTCGGTCTCTGCAACTGAATTCTCAACACTTGCCAACATATTCAATATATACCAATTCATGATAATTCGTTGAAAGAATCAATAGTTGAGGCTAGACGTCGTTCTTCTACATCTTGTACAATGTCTTTGTACTTTCCAATTCTTTCCAATATGTGTTGATATACCTCTGAAGTATTTAGAGTTTTACAAAGAATGCGCAAAATACGAGCAGGGAATCTTGTTTCTACAGTCAAAGAATCACTTTTCACAGTCGAACTATTCTCTTGCATCTTGTTTTCGAGTTGCAAACAATAGATATTCTCAATAGCTTCAAGCCAATTTGAAATATTCTCACCCTTTCGAAAAATATATAATACATACTCCAATACAACCACATATGCAAAACTATTACAAACAAACGATAGCAGATTCTTCTGCAAGGCATCTTCCAAAGGATACCTAATCAGATTCAAAAGCTCCTGTCTTCTTGTTTCAAAGTCTTTTTTCACTTCAGTTCCATTCAGGTCATCACTAAGAAATGAGTAAGCTAAAGGATTAAAATATCGTCGCGAGGATGGACAAAGTAAATGCAAAATAGGTAAACGGCCATATTTGTCAGTCAGCAGATTCTTCGCATTCCGAATAATCTCTCGAAATATCACACTTTCCAGCATTGCGGTATCGTCTGTGAAATGAATTAGAGACAAAAGTACTTTGTGTCCGCATTCGTTTACTCCAACTTTTACAATATCCGCTTTCAAACTCTTCGACAGTTGCTTCTTTTCTTTAGCATCGGCCAGTTTGATGCATTCTATGACAACTTGAGAACCTTCACGAGTATGCAACATCACAGAGCCATGTGAAATAAGTGAAGAAGCAAGTACTTTCCGCGTATTTCCGTTCACTTCTTCAAAACATTCCTTTGCCAAGTGATGCACAAGTGCACATTGCATCAGTTTAGCATTGTTTGAAAAACTATCCAATAAACTTATAATTGAACTGAAAATCGTTTCATGAAATTCTCTGCCTATCTTAACGAGAAACGACTTGAGAGAAAAAACATCTTTCAATGAATCTCCCATACTGGTCAAAATCTGACGTTCGTTCGCACAATACAGTTCCCGCATTAAAATTTTCTTTTGTTTAGCATTTGCCACAGCTTGAAAAAAGAAATCAACAACATCCGAAGAAAATCTATTCTTCAATAGGGATACTAGTTGACCACGAAAAGAATCCAGAATCTCACCAATCTGCTCATTAGAACAGTATCGAAAAAGTTTAAGGACAATAAAGTGACCATAACGGTCTTTTGAGAGTTCTATAACATCCTTAACGAGGCCACGGACCAAAAATGACTTCTGTTGGTCACTCCCATACTTAACGACACTTTGAATAACTCGACAAGTGTCGGGACGCAGACAAGCTTTCTTCAAGTTATCTTTCCAAAGATTAAGAATTTTCTCAATCTGGTTTTGTCGTTCTTTCGGGTCAAGTTTTCGAAGCCTCAACTTTTCCCATATCTTCTTCGATTCCGTAACTTTCAAAATTTTGTTAGCACGTTCAGCTCTATCAGAACGTTCATTTGGGGTTTCTCGTTTTCCCTTCACTTTGTTGTTTTTATGAGTTGATAACCTCGCAACTCCTTTTGCAACTTTTTTGGGTTTTACTTTCTTGTTAGTCTTTTTCTGAATACTTTTCTTATTAGGACCCATTGGAGACGACGATCGAAACAAGTATTTGCTTTTATTGTGGAATGGGCAAATAAATGTTTACGGCATTTCCAAGCTTTAGCAACCAGTTGAGCCAAACCCGTTCGAACCTCTACCAGTATTATCTAGACTATTCACTTCAACAACTTCAGGTGTCGATATTTTTTCCAAGATGAGTTGAGCTATTCTGTTTCCCTTTGATACTAGAGCAACAGTCACGGAAAAATTTCAGTCCAAACTCAAACTTACTGTGAAAATCCTGATCAGAGTGGTTAAATAAAATGATTCCAAGACTTCCACGATAGTCTTCATCTATAACACCTGCTCCAACGTCTATTCCGTGCTTGAGTGCTAATCCTGATCTAGGAGCTTTGTAGGAAGCGAATATAGAACAACTGGATGGTCCTTCATAGCTTACCAACTCTTCCGTAGTGACCTGAAGGTATCGCCACTGCCAGGTCAGTTTTAACACAGTATCGACTTCGAGCTGGAACAATACAGTCTTCTGATGAACAAATGTCATATCCTGCAGCGAGTTTTGAACCTCGCTGGGGTACCACAGCCTCTTTGCTTAGTCTTTTTACTCGCAAAAGCATACAATCCCAGTTTTCGTTGTTTACCGCCATTTCTAAATTTGATTTTTTGGAATGAATTTTCTTTTTCCTTCTTTTCATGCTCTTTTTGGGATGCATAAAGAATTATAATGAGTTATTTTACAAAAGACTATTATAGTAAATGACAAACTGCTTTTCATAATAACAATGTCTCCAAACGTTGTGTTCATTGACATCCTTTCAAAAGAAGACGAAATAAGAATTCTTCGTGTTGGATGGTCTTTGCACTCAAGAAGATTTATTTGTAACAACAAAAATTGAATATTCAATACATATTTAAGTGTCATAGTGTCAGATGCGCATTCCATAAACGCCAGCTGCATATTGAGGGGATTCAAGAATACGTTGTCTTCTTTTTCTTCTCACTATAAGTGCAACTCCAATACCAACAACACCAGCGACAGCTATTGCTGCGACTACTATGAGCACTATGCCATATGTAGGAATCGTCGATGAACCTGATGAGCCACTTGACAAGCTAATATCGCCCACACCTGGCATGTTTGACAAATTCAAGGAAGAGACGGCAACCGATGGTCCAAATACCAACACATTTGACTCTTGATCAAATATTACATAGTAGTTTTGCAAAAGCATATCGCCAAAAATTATATTGGGAAACGAAGATGGTCCTACACCGATTGCAAATGCACATCCTTTGTTACTGCACAAGATATATTGACTAGAGGAAACCTCTAAAGTAACATCATTGCTTAGAGAAAAGCTGATGTTTGGAAGACTAGAAATGTAAGAAGAATTCTCGGGAAAGTAAGTATTCGTTGAAGGATTCGATTTCTACCAGGAAGATGCTAAGCTAAATACAAAAAGGCATATCTATCACTTACTAGTTTTGACCAGTATTCTCGGTTTGTCGAACTGTAAGATTCAAAAAAGGAAACAAGTTGTGAAAACATATCGCTTGTTACATAAAGAAGAGTAGTACCAGTATCAACTATTGCTTTCTCTTCACTAGATGAATTCCAAACTTTTTCTGCACCAACACTAATGCTCTTCAAACCCTTTAAATGCACAATATCACTATGAGGAAGATTTGAGAGGAAACTGGGTTACTTACTACTATATAGTACGTGTATTCACCACTGATTCACCAACATTAGATAATAAAGCTCAAAGAAAGGTTTTGTCACTTACTTTTCTTGTAAAATGGGGACTCCATTTGATTCATTGGTTTCAAAGTTTCCTGCACCACCAAGTACCAGTACACCATTACTAGGATTCAACAGCACAGTGAAAATTCGATGCTTTATGATTTCTTGTTCGTAAAGTTCATCAAATAAAGTGTTTACACAAGTTGGTTGACAGGCCAAAGAGTTATACGCCATTCCCAAAATTCCGCTAACTTTTGTAGGTTCGAAGTCTACTCGAGTAAAAAAGGCAGTAAAGACTTTATCAAAAAAAAGTTCAAGTACCTTTAGACTCTTTTAGAATTCCACCAAAAACAATATCTTGAGCGGTGATATTTGCAATTTCAACGTCACCTTTTAACAGAGCGCCTTCTGCTAAACCACTGCCATATTGAATATAGAAACCACAAGCCTGAGTATACGGAGATGGAGCACAAAAATTACTACTACAAGAACTAGAAGAACAAGATACTTGCGAAAACGACGAGACTGTTATTGAAGGAGCGTCATTGCAGTCGCTACAGTTATTTGTGTTGACTATCAAGTTGGAGCTTCCAGTATCTAACTGTAAATACACCGTCGCATTCTCTCCTATACCGACCTCAACATAATACTCCCCAAACTAGTATCAATCAAATAAATTACGTTACAATATAACAAAATAAGAAACGCTACCGTATAGCTTCCATGCAAATATTCTTCAAAATATCTTTCATTGGAACCCAGCTCAATATCGGCACTCTTTAAAGTGGGACTTGTATTCAATTGTCTAAAAAGATCTCTCAGGTCAAACTTTGTCGACCTAGTTTGAGAGTCAAAAATAAAATTTTCAACTTTCGTAGATACACGTGGATGAAGAGGAAGTGAAAGTGCTTGACTACCGTCCCTATTACGAATGAAACTTGGCTTTCTTTCCTTATTGATATAGAGCACGGAACTCTTGTCCAGCATTCTCAACTCAATATCTGCCCACGCAAACACCAGAAAGTATACAAGTAAACAACAAAAGATACTGGCAACTCTGCAAGAGAGGAAAGAACCAGTTTCACTAAATGTCTTATACATTCGGTGGGAATACTTCAGTAGCACTATACAAAGCAAATAAAGAAACAACCCTATTTGAGAGTAAAAACAGACAAGTCAGTTTAGAATTCTACAGAGTTTCGCACACGGTTGCCAAAATAAGCCAAAGAAATTTTCCAGGGACGTTCACGTGTCCAAGTTCTAATTCGGTGCTCGTGAATTTTTGGGGAAAATTCACCAAAGACAGGGACTCCCTACAAACTCCATTCCCATCAATTTTTGATTATGTTCAAGATAATTTTGAAGTGGAAGAGGCAACAAGTTAACATCATGGTGAACTAGCGAAGACTAATGTTCGATGTTTTAAGATGTATTATGAAAAATAATACAAAAGTCTCAGTTTAGCTTGAACTACATCTCAGATATGGATAGGCATTCAGATATTTCTTTAGAACCCTGGAGATTTTTTGTCACCATTTCTTTTTAGAAATTTCTGTCTTGTGTTTAGCAACTGAGAATTTGTGTGAAACCCTCCACTATTGATAAAGCTGGATGCTTTCCATTCATTCATGTAAGTAGCAAGTGAAACTTAACTACAATGTTACTCCTTTTATACTTCACTTGCAGTTTCCTGTAATATACCCTTTGCCTACGATATACTGTCTTCAGAAAAAATTCAAAATATGTTTAACAAATACAAAAACATAACGATAACAGTTGCTAGGCTTCATCGTATTTAAGAAGTGAAAATACTTTCCAACCTCTCACTTCTAAGACTTCCTTGCCTCGCAGACTTGATAGTTCAACTAAAACCGAAGCCTCCACCACTGTCCCTCCACAAGATTCTTCAAAAGTTAACAACTCATGTTCTGAAAAAAAATTAAATCTTACCAATCAGGAAACAGGCAGCTTCTAAAGTTCCTCCTTTAGCCAGTAAATCATCGACAACAACGACACGAAGTCCCCTTCTTGGGCAAAAGTTTTGCACTTCCAGCGTCGAGGAGCCATATTCGAGTTGGTAAGCTTTTGATAGGTTTGGTCCTGGCAGTTTTCCTTCCTTTCGAAGAGGAAGAAAACCTTTACCTAAACTATATGCTAAAGCTGCCCCTATAACGAAACCTCTTGCTTCCACTCCTTGTCTATTTTTCACCAAAAATATTTAGAGCAAAATATGCGATTTACCTGCAACAACGTCAAACTGATACGAAGAATATCTGTCACGCAAAAGATCAATAGCGTCGTGGAAAGCTTTTGGGTCCTCAAATAGTGGACAAACGTCTCGAAAAGTAACTCCTTCAAACTGCTTTCAACAAAGTAAGCTATGTTGAAACTACTGATCTCACCTGTCTTTGGCCAGTCCTTTATTTCACGTATCTTCCTTTTGATACGGTTTAAAGCGTGAATCTCTTCACTCTCCTCCATTCAAGAGGAACACAACGAAGCGCAAAATGTACTATTGGTTGGATCTTGTAGACAAAAACAAGTAATAATGTTGAGATATACTGAATGGATAATTTCAGAAGAGTTCAAAGTATAAAAAGACTGGACTCCATATGTAAAAAAAGCATAGTCAGAAAGCAAATATTGAGATGTTATAATAAAGATTTGTTCAAAGCTTGGTGTCTAGAGGAAGACAATTGGTCAACTATCTCTGACAATGGCATTGGGAAAGAAGTTTTTAGCTTCTGGTTTGAGACTCTTATCCACAAGTGCACAGAAAAGAGGCGTTACAGAAGTGGCTTCTTATGCAGAGTCAAAAACTACAGCTTTCATTCAGCGTGAAAAGAAGCATGGCGCTTTGAACTATGAGCCACTCCCAGTTGTGCTTTCAAAGGGACAAGGCGTTCACGTCTGGGACGTAGAGGGAAAGAGATTTTATGATTTTCTGAGTGCCTATTCTGCTGTGAATCAGGGTCATTGTCACCCACGTATAGTAGAAGCATTGAAGGAGCAAGTATCGCGTTTAGCTCTCACCTCAAGAGCGTTTTACAACGATGCACTTGGAGAGTTTGAAGAGTTTATTTGCCGAATGTTTCATTATGATAGAGTACTGCCAATGAATACAGGCGTGGAAGGTGGAGAGACGGCAATTAAATTGGCTCGAAAGTGGGCTTATGAGGTAAAAGGAATACAAGACCAAAGAGCAAAGGTAATTAGAAATAGGCTGTAAACAGAATAAGCTATCAGTTGCTGATGTTTCAAAGGTTATTTTTGCAAGTGGTAATTTCTGGGGAAGAACACTTGCAGCAGTCTCAACTTCAACAGACTCTAGTTGTAAAAATCATTTTGGCCCTTACATGCCTGGCTTCGAAGTGATTCCATACAACGATATAGCAGCCCTCGAAAAGGCCACTGAAGACCCAAACGTTTGTGCTTTTATGGTTGAACCTATTCAAGGAGAGGCAGGTGTGATAGTGCCAAATGACGGCTATCTTCGTGCTGCGTCTTCCATTTGCAAACAGAAGAATGTTCTTCTTATCGCGGATGAGGTTCAAACTGGGATTGGAAGAACGGGAAAACTTTTGTGCTGTGACTATGAAAATGTGAAACCAGACATTCTCATTCTTGGAAAGGCACTGTCAGGTGGGGTTTACCCTGTCTCGGCAGTTCTTGCTAGCGATGAAATAATGTTATGCATCCACCCTGGAGAGCATGGTTCCACTTATGGTGGAAATCCTGTTGCGGCCAAGGTAGCTATTGCAGCACTATCAGTCATCAAGGATGAAGGACTTGTAGAAAATGCTTACAAAATGGGAAGTTTATTTAGAGAGTCATTGCAATCATTAGGAATGGCTTGTATAGCGGATGTGAGAGGAAAAGGCTTGTTGAATGCCATAACAGTTCATTCGAAAGGCGGAAAAACTGCGCATGAGTTATGTCTGAGATTCATGGAAAATGGACTTCTGGCAAAGCCTACTCACGAAGAGCATATAAGATTTGCACCGCCTTTGATTATCACAGAGCAGCAGCTAAATGAATGTCTGGGAATTATACATCGTTCTTTGAAAAGTTTCTAGACAATGCTTTGTTTAAACATAACATATGTGACACTACTTGTTTCTCCTCATGTGATACAAATAAACTTTTCAACAAGTCGAAATTGAGCTCTAACCTGCCAGTAACTTTGAGCTATATCATTTTTATATAATTTCGATAAGAATTCAATAATAATTGAAAATTTAAAGTTGAAAAGGCTGTACATTTCAAGGAGTTCTCAAAGAAGCTAACCTATCTTCTATATTATTATCTCCTTCTTCCACAGCTTTCCTTTCTGAGAGCATAGCGTTTTGTCTCTCTTTTGGCACCACTTTGGGTACAGCTTCCATTCGAGAAGCATAGTTAAGGTTGAGTTCATCAAGAACAGCGTTCAGTACTTCTTCGCTCTCTTCTTGTACGTCTACATCTAACGCAGAGTCGATAGCATCACTCATATATTCTTGTTTGGCAGAAAGGGTATAATTTTGCTTTTCGTATTCATTCATAGTTTTCATAAAGTCACCAACTCTTGCTGAGTCGTTATATTTGGATAAAACACTTGAAACTTGACCAAAACTTTGCGCCATTTTCCCAGTTTGTTTTGCAACAACCATGGAAGTGCTTACTTCACTCAACTGGGACCGCTGTTTGTAGAGTCTCTCTTGCTGTTGACGATTATTCATAAGTGACTTGGACAAAGTTTTGACAGCATCTTTTTGACCCTTCAAACAACTTAGAACACACCCTCACACTGAGACTACAAACTATAGTTACCTTTTTGAAAAGTTTAACGATATCTTCCTTTATTTTCTTTTCCTCTCGTTCAAGTCTTTGTCTTTCTCTTTCGGTTTCCCTTTGCACACGAGAAATGGTCCTTTTTTCTTCTCTTAAGTTGTCTTTTCTTTTCCTCAATCTGTCAAACATGGGTACGGTACTAAAACGTTTAGTAAAAACTGATCTAGAGTAACTTCCAACCAGCTCGGACCAATTTCAATAAAACAAATTCCTCGATCTTTTTTTTTCTATGAATGAAAACATCACAAATTTTAATGTTACTTTAGCAGATGGCAATGGTTAGTTTGTTACTTACACTGAGCTAGCTAAAAACAGTTGTTCAAGCACGATTGATAAACAACAGTGAGCCGGAAAAGATTTGTAATTTTGGAAATTTTGGTTTAGCC
Organism: Galdieria sulphuraria; assembly: GCF_000341285.1. Classification (NCBI taxonomy): domain Eukaryota; phylum Rhodophyta; class Bangiophyceae; order Galdieriales; family Galdieriaceae; genus Galdieria; species Galdieria sulphuraria. Next base: position 57,812 of record NW_005178454.1, read on the forward strand.
CAAAGCAATGAGTGTGTTAGTAGTCAATTCTGCGAGTTCAGCACTCAACGAGTTGAGTGAGTCAGAGCCTTTATTGCAAGTTCATGCCTTGCGTGTTTTAAACTCAGTTGTCGATTACTCTTGGCCAGAAATTTCTTCGTATGTTCCCAAAATACAAGCTTTGAGTGAATCACCCTCGTTCCCAGAACCAGAACTGGCGGCTCTCGTTGCTGCAAAGGTGCTGTTTTATTTGGGAGATATCGATCAAGCACTGGAGTATGCGCTCATGGCTGGAGACAAGTTTGATGTTACGGAAGAAACAGAGTTTTCTCAAACTCTTCGTTCTCGTTGTATCGATTTGTACGTGGAGTTGAAGTCGGGAAGTGGCCCTAGAGAAAAGGAGCACTTGCCATCCTTCACTCATTCAAGTGTAGAAAGCAACCAAGCTTCCTCTTCCACTGTGAAAGAAGCCAACTTTCCTGTATTAGAACGGGTTGTGGAGGATGTGTTCGACGACTGCTTGAAGAAGAATGAAACTTTTGAGGCCGTGGGAATTGCAATTGAGTGTAGGAGGCTAGATAAGTTAAAAGATGCAGTAGCAACGGAGACGGATCCCCTAAGAGTGCCTCTTATCCTTGATTATTGCTTTCGGTGCTCTCAAGGACTTGTTGCCTCGAAGGCTTACCGCACAGAAGTGTTATATGCTCTTGTAGAGCTTTATGAAAAACAGCCGACTCCAGATTATGTTTCCATCTGTAAATGTCTTGGCTTTTTAGAAGATGCAAAAAGGGTAGCAGAGATTTTAGTCAGATTATTAAAGGAAGAGAATGAGCAGTGTCACCTTTCGTGTCTTCAGATAGCTCTTGACTTGTTCGACAGTGACTCTCCCCATTTTTCAAGAAAGTTATACGAGGAGTTTTCTTTACAGTTTTCTGACGAGAAGGTTGGTGATAACTCGCTATTTCAAACGATACGTTCTATTTTGAATGGCACTGTTCCGTCAGCTTTATATTTGGAATTTCTGTACACCAAAAATCATTCGGAGAACAATGTCTTAAAAAAGGTGAAGCAATCTTTGGACGCAAGAAGTTCAGTTAATCACACTGGATTGGTATTGGCAAATGGTTTTATGAACGCAGGAACGAAGAATGATGCATTCCTTCGTGAAAATATTGAATGGCTTTCACGCGCGACCAATTGGGCCAAGTTCTCAGCAACTGCTTGTTTGGGTCTTATTCATACACGTCAGGCGTCATCGGCTCTGACACTTTTATCTCCTTATCTTTCTAATGAAGGCGGTTCAACAAGTGCCTATGCTGAAGGAGGTGCATTATATGCTCTTGGCTTGATTGTTGCTTCAGCAAGTAGCTTCGAGTTGACAGAACCCAGTTCGCAACAGTATATCCCAGTTACGGCTAAGGGGCTTAGTAGTCGTAGTTATTTGTTATCTGCTTTGCGTTCAGCAGGTAACAATGAAGTTATTCAACATGGTGCTTGTCTTGGTATCGGATTGGCATGTATGGGAATGGCTACCGGAGATGAGAATGACGAATTATATGAAGAGCTTAAAGGTGTTCTTTATTCTGATTCTGCTGTAGCTGGACAAGCAGCTGCTTTTGCTATAGGTTTGATACTTGCCGGTAGTGGTTCTTCTCGTGCTATTGAAGAAATGTTAGCATATGCACATGACACACAACATGAAAAGATAACGCGAGCACTTGCAGTGTGCATCTCATTGATCATGTATGGTCGTGAAGAGGATGCAGATACTCTCATTGACCAGTTATGTGACGAAAAGGATCCGATATTGCGATATAGTGCAATGTTTACTATTGGATTGGCTTATTGTGGAACAGGAGAGAACAAAGCAACCAGAAGACTTCTTCATGTAGCTGTTTCAGATGTAAATGAAGATGTTCGTCGAGCTGCAGTTATATCTTTAGGGTTTGTCCTGATTCGTCAACCTCTACAAGTACCGAAAATTGTCAAATTATTATCGGAGAGTTATCACGCTCACGTGCGTTATGGTAAGTATTGAATTTTCATCTATGCTTGTTATACTCAACACATTTTAAAAGGAGCTGCAATGGCCATTGGAATTGCATGTGCTTGCACTGGTTCACACAATGCGATAGAAATTCTTGAGCATCTTTCTATAGATACAGTGGATTTTGTTCGCCAGGCAGCCTTGATTGCACTCAGTATGGTTTTGATGCAACAGTCAGAAGGGATGAATTCAAAAGTTGCAGATATAAGAAGATTATTTGATCGCACAATCTCCGATAAACATGAAGAAATTCTTTCAAAATTTGGAGCGGTACTTGCAACAGGCATAATAAATGCAGGAGGAAAAAACTGCACGATAGAGTTTATTTCTCAGTCAGGTTATCTTAGAAGCAGAGCTATTCTGGGAATGACCATGTTCTGCCAATTCTGGCACTGGTATCCTGCTGCTCATTTTTTGAGTTTAAGCTTTCGTCCTGCAGCACTTATAGCGTTGACCAAGGACTTGAAACTACCCAAGATGGAATTTCTATGCGAAGCCAAGCCATCCATGTTTGACTATGTGAAAGCAACTGGTCAAGAGCAAAAGAAGGAAGAAGAACCTGTCGTAAGCGCAGTTTTAAGTGTTTCTACACATCAAAGACGCAGAGATCGTACGAAGAAAACCACTTCTACGGAATCCAAAGTAAATGCAGGAACAACAGCACCCATGGAATTGGACTCTGAGGAAACGAAAAGAAGTAAGGAGCAAGCAAAAGATTCGAGTAAATTGAAAGTGGAACAATACCAAGAACCTACTAGTTACAGAATGGAAAATCCCTCTCGAGTTTTGCCTCAGCAAATTCCTTACGTTAGGATTCCAACAAATTCGCCATTCAAAGGTTTGACTACAATAGCACATCCAGGTTTCCTTCTTGTGCAGCCTAAAGACTCTCATTCTGAAGTTGAATTTGTTAGTTATCAACTGTATGGTTACCCAGTGGTTCAAGAAGACGATATGGCAGAAAGCAATCCCACTCAAGAGCCAATGTCAGAAGAACCTCAGCCTCCGGCTCCTTTTGAATATCATGAAGACTAAGACGTATATGTTCTCTTTTGAGTATTATCTTTGCAAAAATGAATGTCTTGATAGCCTATTTTTTGTTCCAAGTTGCCAACCTATAAAAAGGTTTCCTGAAGCTATTCTATTATTCCATACCCTTGATGAAACTCGTTACAAACAACAGAAATCAACGTACGCACTATGTTGATCAAGTTACTGTCAGTTTGTTCCATACTTTCATATCCCCGCTTTCTCACGATAAGATGCCTTAGAATGGAACGAATAGATGCTTCAGTATCTCCATCTAATGGCCTATGCAATACTTCACGAAAGAAACTAAGCATCTACATGGAAACTTACGGTCCTATCGCTGCAAGAATACCAAATAGCCAAGCGAGTCTCGAAAGTTCTTCTTCCACCTTATATTATCCATTATTCATATTTGGAACAAGCTGTTAGAAATGATAAAGCAACTACCTTGAACGACTCTGAACTCTTAAAAGAATCTTTACGAAACCAACTTTCAAACAAACGAACTAGGGAAATACAACGCAGCTATATCCAACATTACATGGCGAAGAATCATAGAGTGACTACTTACATGATCCAGACAACTCAATTCATTCAAAGGTAGTCTATCAATAGAATATAGCTCCGGTCTGTTTCCATCATATGACCAACAAAGTGATTCCCAAGCTTTCACATCACTGGCTTCCGGTAATTCGACCATATTCGAATCGCTCTCTATCATAGCAATACTGTCCCGAACTTGCTTGAAATGAGCCAAGTAATCCTTATTATTGAGAAATTCGAACTCTTGAGGAAAGCAGTTTGTTTTTTCCCTTGGACTTTGAGATGCCACTACAGTTGAATCAACGTTCTGCTTGCACCACTCTTGCCAATACACCACATCAGGCAGAGACCGAGCCTCTTGCCTAAATTGATAGTTGAATACTATGTCAAAAACAAGACACTTTACAAACTAACCGAACTCTCCGTAAATACTGCTCAGGAGTAGAAGGAGGAAGGCTCAAGTCACCAAGATCTCCCTCTGAAACAGGTAGAGCCTAATTATGACAGTCCACCTGAAAAGTAACCTTTTCCAATTCGATAAACATACCTGGCGCAGTTCCAAAGTATCTGAATCGGAAGAACTATCGTCGCTATAGCTTTCCGCGACTTGTCGTGTGCGTTTCATTTTGAAATTGACATGCCAATATGAAATAATGGCTGTGTTTGGGCAATCGCAAAAAGCACAAGAAACTCAAGTTTTCGCAAAAAAACTTTGATCTCTTAACGGCTGATCGCCACTGAAGGACAAGTCAACCATCATCTGAACCTGCTACAAAGGTGTTGATATTAAAAATTCATTTAACGGAAACTTCACAAGTCGTGCAGTCACAAACCGTTATCAAGTTTCCACGTTATTATTTCAACAGAAAAACGGCAGTTTACTAGTAAAAGATGAAAAGCAACAAATGTGATTTTATATGAATCTAAAAAGGTCTTCCACGACCTCTTCCACCTGCCCCGCCTCCTCTACGGCCACCAGGTAATCCACCTGCACCAAAGCTATCACTACCTTGATTACTTTGTGCATTCTTAATGGTTTCATCCACCTGCAATATCAAACAAGCCGCTTCAGTAGCAGCCGATAAAACATTCATCTTAACAAGCGAAGGTTCCCAAACCATAGATTTCCAAGTATCACAGATTTCACCTGTCGTCAAATCAATACCTACACTGGAAAGATTGCTGGCATGTTTCGCTCGAAGTTTGTTCAAAATATCGGTTGCATCTAACCCGGCGTTCTCACATAAGGTTCGCGGAATAATTTCCAACGACTTTGCAAAAGTGGAAATCAACAACTGTGACTTGCCATGTATCGTTCTAGCGTATTCTCGAAGAAGTTTTGAAAGTTCCATTTCCACAGCACCACCACCTGGAACGGCTTTCGAGTGTTTCAATGTTCGTTTGACAACCATGATAGCATCATGTAAGGAACGCTCTGTTTCATCCATGAACTGTTCTGAGCCACCTCTGATAATAAAAGTTGCAGTTTTGGCCTATGAAAATATTAAATATACATAAATCTTTCTTTAGACGAGTGAATCAGTTCTTACATATGGACAACCAGTAAAGAAATTGTAACGTTCATTGCCAACTTGCTTTTCCTCAAATACTTCACAAGTGCCAATTACATCTTCAGTCAGTTTATTCACTGTTGATTGCATACTCGCACCAGTTGCTTTCATAAGGCGTTTCAAATCTTCTTCTGGAACTCTGCCAGCACAAAAAATGTCTCGGTCTGCAAAATACTGCGTAGCTAAATCTCCAATGGCTAACTTACTTAGTACAACCTTGGCGCCAGTAGCAACTATTTTTTCCAATTTATCATAAATTATACTCCATTCTGCGTCGACAATTCCTTGATAATCCTGAGTCGACTCAATGCGAACTTCTGCATTCTCCTTTTCGGACTTCAGTTCTAACTCCACGTTCAATGCAACTATCTTTGGATTGGTAAATTTCTTTGGTTGTTGTTCAAATCCTGCATATGAAAATGTCTTCTTGAAAGCTACTCCTTTCACCAACTGAGAGTCAGAAAGTGACCCTCCTTGAACTTTCTTAATGCCAACCATCGCTATGTCCATATCGGGATCCAAAGATGAGACTGCTTCCACAACCATCTTGGCGAACATTTCCTTCTTTCCTGCAATCAGTTTAGAATTTAAACATGTTTGTGCACATCTTTCTAATAATGTTTGTTTCTCTTCTGGACTCTTTCCAGCTATATCTATAGCCAGGTGATTCAAGTGTTGCAAGGATAGTTCGCATGCTTTTCGATAAGCTTTCGATATGATCTGTGGATGGACACCTTCTTCGATAAACTAACTTGTTATCAGAAAAACTGTTCCAACACAAAGTTAAAGTCGCACGAACCTCTTTGCTATTTTTCAGGAGTTCTCCAGCAAAAACGACAACTGAAGTTGTTCCGTCTCCAACTTCTGCATCTTGAGATTTGGCAATGTCTGCTAGCATTTTGGCGGCGGGGTGCACAACGTCCAAAAGTTTCAGTATCGTTGCTCCATCGTTGGAAACGGTAACTTTTCCCTTGTCATCTTGAATAAGTTTGTCCATTCCTCTAGGACCTAACGTAGTTCTAACAATATCAACTACAGCCTGACATGCGTTGATATTGGAAATGAGATGACTCTTTCCTTCTGATGTATCAGTTCCTTCCTTTAAAAGAAGGATCTGTGGTGCCTGTAAACGAGGGTGAATATTAAATACTTTAGAAAGGGTAAGAAATGGTTACCATAAATTGCGACATGGTATCTTCAAGAAAATAAAGTTACAAGTTCACACAATACTTCACAATACAAAGGCTGAGTCTAGAATCGTCGATTGGCGCCAATTCCTCCTACAATTTATTTACTTTTTCTAAATGACAGATTCTTCACTTTTCTATTCTTTCTATATTTATAAATATATAAGCTATTCAGTGAAATTGTTGTTTTTGGAAAGACGAATTATTCCGCTGTGATGCTCAAATATAGCCAAATTAAAATATTGTGTGTTTTACAGTATTTCAAATGAGCCCTATGTCTGTAGGAAGCTTACAAAGTTCTAATTCATTTTTCCGCGACAATTAGGGGCGCCACAGTTGCAAGGAATAGTTTCACCAAATTCTTCAAACTGATAATCGTACGTAAGTTCTTCCCCCGCAGCAATATTTCGCTTTGCAAAAATCCCAATAACTTGTTTGTCACCGTCTACAGTAATTATTTTCGAACGACAATTGGGTTCACAGGAGTGATTAATAAATCGGGCATAGTTCCCTTTCATAGTAGCATCTACAATAAAATCATCATTCAGTCGAAACATGTAGCAACCAATCTTGCGTCTATCATAGAATTTCTCTCGAATATCTGCAATGACTGGTCGGATAAGCTCACCAGCATATTCAATCACGAATTCTTCATCAGGCAAGTTCTCCAAGGTATATAAACCCAAACCTTGAATGCCGCTTTGTTTTACCTTGCAACGTTGACGCCATCTTCGACGCATTCGACGATAACTCGTTGAATAGTTTTGAATTTGTTGGTCTGAAAATCTGACATCATTGAAAACATTCTTGTTCATAGAAGGCAAACAAAGTCCATTTTGAGTAATGACGGATTTGATTTCAACTTCAGGTTTGGTTTTCATACGAAAACCTCGATAAGGTTCTAATCTAGCGCACGTAGATAGTCTATCATTCCAATCCATTTCCGTATCATTATCTATTGAACTAAGCTTTACATAATGTGGCACATAATTTCTACATTTATCTATCTCGGGTAGATGTTCTAGTATGAATCGAACAGCAGGAATAGATAAGCCAAATGCTGCCTTGCCATCCAACTTAGATTCAATTGCTGGATTTCGAGACAACAAATGTTTCCATGCTTCGTCTGGAGTCAAGCCTTGTATTGGCCAAGTGAAGTTTGAAGTTGTTCGCGTAGCCGAGTATATTTCAAACAAGGGCTTTCTCTTCTCGTTCATGGAAATATGAAAAGTATATAATTCTACACGTTCAGGTTGGTCAACACTCCAGAAATATCTACAGGAAATATAGCCAAGAGGAAATAGAATATCTTGGTCGTGAAAAAAGAAAGCATACTCGGCTGAAAGACATCCCGGGAAAATCAACATGAAAGAGCCGACTCTTAAATAAGCATACTGCGCCTTTGATGTAGCAAACGATTGATAAGAACGTTTTTCTTGTAGGATATATAAACATCTTTGAGGGTCGCCTTCAACGGAAACAGGACAAGACTTGATAGCTTCACTTGAAGCTTTCAGTTTCTTTGCATGCTCGGAACAATAAAATTTCTCATTCACGAACTTTCCAGAAGTACGAATAGAACAAGGAAGATGATAGTTTCGTTGACATCTTGACATACAGCAACCAACTGTTGCTCCAGGTTGTTTACATGAGAAACAGCGAGCCCGTTGACTGCGAGACAAGGCATTTGTAACACGATGAATATTTCCAGTGTTGTCTTCAAAGGTCTCAGCTGCAAATAAGGCGCATTGAGAATGAACCCATCGAATCCTTTCGGGAGCCGAGTCATCAAAAATGGGTAAGAGTCGTCCCAATGACGTTTGTTGCAACTTGCAAAAAGCACAAAATCGGTAGTCTTCCATAGAAGACAAGTGAATAGTTTGAAACACATTGGAGGTTGTACCACGCAATCCATTCACTTGATCTCTTTCCACAATTTCTTGGATGACTGAGGTAGGAACTTCACATGATAAATTCTTTAGACCAAATAGTTCTGGAGATTCTTTGGCGTCAGACAAGACCAACCCCTTCGATGCCTTCTCGTCCAAACAGTTCATTTCAAAAACTTCGGCATCCTTTAAGATACGACTTTTTAGATGTTCTATATGTTTCAAGACATCAAGTCGAAGTTTGATAATCACTGGTAACCGTTCAGATGAGAGTTGTTCAGCCGTACTGTTTTCCAATAAGAGGATTTTGGAAAGTACGGACTTGTGAAGACTAATACATATTCTTCTACCCATGACATATGTAAAGAATGGACAAACAGCATTTCTATAAACAATGTTCACTTCCCTTCCCCTATCGGAAACTTGTAATGAATTCTGTCGAGGCTCTTCCATAAGGTATGAAAACTTTAGAGTTCCCAACTCTAAGTTAACGGTATTTTTCTGTCGACATGAAGGACAATTGTAAGGATAAAAACCGGCCAATGTTGAAAGTTCAAATGTACAATGGTCGCACTTTTTATGTACGTATCTATTGCATAAAGAGCAATACAAACCAGCAGTTTCCGTCACAGCATTCGCACAAACAACGCAAAAGGCATGTTTCAAAGAAGTCTCGTCAAAGTCCTCGACAGATGAAGAACAGTCGACAGGATCCAGAAACATTTTTTCACAACGCAGACACTGTAGGCCTCTCTTCGAGGTTTTCACTACCTTTACTCGACAGCTTTGATGGACACAAAGGCCGCAACTTGCGCAAGTTTCGATAAAGTCTTTCGAAAGAGGCTCAGAGCACAGTTCACAAGGCTTGCAATACGAACAGAGCCATTTTAAGTTCAAAGGGTGATCATATTCTTGATTGATAGCAACACTGTTATTTTCCTTAGCAACGTGGGGAGCACAATAATAGTGATACACGTCGAAACAAGAAAAACATAATAAAAAGCTTTGGTTCACTTGGCTTCCACAAACTCGACACAGTCCTCTATTTGCACACAGCGACACGAAGCGAGCCGATAAGTTTTCTATACTCCTACTAGACGAACTTAACGTTAAAACTCCGACAGAAAAAGGAAAACAGTCCAATTCAAAAAACTTCATATCTACCACTGTTGCTTTAACTGCTTTCCACTTTCTACGCTTCCCGTTAGGTACAACAGAAGCACTGTGCTCATTTGAAGGAATACATTTACGTTTTTTGCCATTTCGCTCCTTCAGTGGTCTAACATAAACGTTCCACCCTGACTCTTCTCTACGTTCCATTCCCACCTTGTTACTACAGTCCTCTGCACAGAACCTCTGACTTTTAGTAGTTCCGACGATAAGTGCAAAAGCAGAGCCTTGGATGAACTTCAGATCTTCTGCACGAGATACTACTTTTCCAGCTTCGAAACACTTGCAAAACGGAGTAGCTTCTGAAGTTGTTCCTTGTTTGAACCAACTCAGTTTCTACGTTTGGCGGGAATTACGGATGATCGTTCATTGCAGTAGGGACGTGGTTGTTTTAGACGATGAAGAAGTTGACAATCTTCTTGATATGTGTACTGCAGTAGAACTTATTGAAAATGCAATCAGTGCAAAAGCTTGTGGAAGTCTGGTCTGTCCTCCACGTTTTCGTTTAGAAACAAATAATGGCGACCTTGTCTTTACCAGTGGAGCCGTTATCCATAGGTCTGTCGATGTAATGGGCTTTCGTGTCTATAGTACTTTTCCAACGCCTACTTGTGGAGAAACTCAAGCAACAACGGTATACGACGGCAAAACTGGTGTAATAAAAGGAATTATATTGGGGAGTAGATTGGGCGCTATGCGAACAGGTGCCATTGGTGGTGTCGCCATCAAACATATGTCGAAAGAAGTACCTTGTGAAGTCGGAGTTTTAGGTTCAAGTGTGCAGGCAGAAACACAGTTGAGAGCTTGTATAGCAGTAAGAGATATTTCCAAAGTCAAAGTCTTTAGTCCGAATCCTGGTCATCGTAGTGCTTTTGTTCAGAAGTTTCGAAGACTTTGCGATATAGTGGCTGTTGACTGTGCAAAGGATTGTGTACAGAATGTAAAAATTTTGATTATCGCAACGAATAGTTCGTTACCTGTGTTTGACACCAAGTGGTTATCACCAGAAGTTCATATCAATAGCGTGGGTCCAAAATTCATGGATAAGCATGAGCTTCCAGAGGACTTGGTCACGAAATGTGAATATATTGCAACCGACTCAATAGAACAGTTAGAAGCTTACTCACCGAGTCATTTCATAAAAGGATTCTCTTCTTCTGTGCAGGTACATGACTTAGGTGAAGTTGTAGGTTCCTCACAAACTTTCAAAAGAGGAAACCCAAGTATAACTCTCTTTCTATCTGTTGGTCTATCAGGCACAGAAGTTATAATAGGCAACGACTTGATTGAAAGGTCAAAAACAACTACATGATTATGACGGAAATTTCATAAGATTTGATAAAGAAGGTTACCTTTATTAGCAAGAAGTTGTACTTCCCTCTGAAGACACATAACCAGTCTTGTCTATGAGCAAAGAAGCTGGTATTAAGTGTGTCAGCTTTGTACACATCTTGTAACGAACATCTCGTGGAAGAGGTGGATTGTCGTACCGAACAACTATAGCAACTTGCAAACCAGCTTCCGATGCAGCAGCCACATGTTCATAAACGCTACCAGCGAATAAAATCTTGTTAGGCGACGTTTGTAACTTTTTCGCCATTGCAATATATGTATCAGGGAGATCCAAAGGACCAATCGTCTCTTCGTCGAAATATTGTACTATGTAAGAGAATAACTCCTCTCCCAAGATATTCTTTGCTTGCACAAAAGATATACTGTTAGTGACAAGGGCAACTTGCACACCAACTGCTTTCCATGCACTCCAAGCTAGTCTTACATCCTCAAACAAGACCTCGTTATTCGAATGTTGGTCCACATCCTGCTTGCAAATAGTGCCTCTAATTCCCACAACAACTACTTCGTACTTCAAAACTTCCCTTGTTGGGTACTTAACCTGTCCAAGTGGCACCGGTGGTCTTCTACTTCTCTTCTTAGGAAGCAACTTGCTTCTTTCCTCTGCGGCAGGCTGAACCGTACTATGGGGGTCTCCAGTAGAACGTTCTTCAGACATTTTGGAAACTGTTTGAAGTTTCGGGTCACTCAATGTTTCCATAGCAACTGCTGGTAACAAAGTAACGACGTTTGCGTCTTCTTCGTTTGGTGTTTGTTCCTCCATTAAGGTTTGAACGTGGTTCCTAACACTGCCCGCAGTTCTCGTTCCCTCAGAGTTCCTATCTCCTTCAGTGTCTTTCGTGGAAGAAAGACTAGCAACCACTTCTTGAAAATACCTACCACCACCCATATATTACCGTCTCACTATGATTATTGTCTTCTGGTTGCAACTTTTTCAGCGTTTCACACAAAGCTGAGGCATCACGCACGTCGCAAATACGTGACCAAAGCAATTTTTCTCACTCACCCAAAATGCTGATAACCGATTTCAAGAGGTTCAGCACGTCCCTTTGCGATTCATTTCAAGCACCGTGATATGTTCGAGATGGTATGTCGCATTCATTCTATTGCATTCAACATGCTTTCATATGTGGTTTTCTTAATGGAATACAAGCAATTAGTTTTCATACAAAGGCCTGTACTCTGCAAGTACTCTTCAATAAATTCAGACCAGATTATAGTCAACCAATGTCAAAACAAAATGTAAATGGACCCCGATATATGAAACAGACTCAATGTCTAACAACCTATTTCAACAAATCACATTACATCTGATGACTGAAACTTGTTTCAGTAGAAATATTAGTCTATCTTACGTTCACGACAACCACCGAATCAAGACAAAACTATCTCTATTACCTCAAATATAGCAGCTTATAGACAGTTTGACTGAGCTACTGTGTATATGATAAAATTAGCCTACCTTCCAAGTCAAGATACTCTGCGTCTGCGATATTCTTGTTCATGATATTTCTCCTGAAAGAGTTGATGAACGGAAAAATACCACGAAATAAAAATGTATTTGCATTTAACTCTTTTTTGGAATATGTATGGAAATATACCATATCAATCTTTTTATACATATAGAAATGACAAGTTGAAAAAATGGAAACTCAAAACAAACGTTCGAGAGTTTAGCAGGCAGACTCCCCTCTTAGAAGCTATTCTAACATTCCTAAAAGAGTAGCACAAATTTAAGTTGGTTCTAGGTGAATTTTGATTGATTGCACCTATCATTTTGGCTCCAAACTCTACTGCATTCCTTCCAAAGCCAATTGTAAATTGCAAATGTGGAATAAATGATGGACGGATGAAGTCCATTCGACGAGAAAAGGAGGAGAGATTCTGCAAACGTATTTCGTGGATGTGATACGATTAGCTAATGCACAAGGTTGCGAACCCCCAGGGATATTTATAGCTGAAGCTACAGTCCTTTCATTGTTAGTTTGTGATTCTTTGGGTGGAATGAAACAGCGTTCCCTTTTACTTGCCTTGTTTATCTTCAGTATCTATGCTTGTTATCATGTCTCTGCTAACGACAGACTTTGTTTCTGTCTTTCAAATGATAACACATTTCTAGAATATGAGGTAGTGGGTATTTATACGGGCTTAGACTGTGGGGAATGCACCAATACTACATGCGCTTCCCTTTTCAAAATTGAATCTGGCTATGCTTCTTCCCTATGTAGCTATACAGGTGTCACAGTCGTGGAAGATCTTTCTGGAGATATTGTCAGCGCAGAAACGGCGATTGAGAGAGTTATCCTGGATAATATCACCAAAGCACTAAAAACTCTTTCTGCTGATCTCAAAAAGGACTTTAATAGTCTTGATTCCACTGAAAATGAGATTTTAAGTAATCTTTCCACTATTAGTAAAGAAATTAGGAAGATTGACTTGGAAGAGATGATATCGAAGATTCACGAATTGTCGGAGGATATCAAGAGCAACTTTAGTTTAGTTTATAGCAATTTTTCGAGCTTGGAAAGTGATTCTGCTACCATTGAAAACGATATATCAGTTTTGAGAACGAAACTCGTTTCGATCGATAATGAACTTTCGAATGTGGTGAGCATCACAAAGAACACCGAGAACGATGTCGAAGTCATTCTAAGCTATATGGATACCAACTTTTCCGAAGTAGAGACAGACTTGAAGACCATTATTTCAACTGTGCAACAAGAATTTAGCTACGAGAAAGCAAAGCTGCTTGAAATATGGGAGAACACTGAAAACATTGAAGACGTCCTCAGCAACATGGATATGTATATGAGTAGCAACTTCTCCTTGGTTGAAGCCAATTTGGAGACCATTATTTTGGATGTAAGAGAAGATTCTAACGAGGAGCTTCTGAAACTTACAGAAATATTGGACAATACTGTGACCATAGAAAATGACCTGAGCGTTATGAATATGTATATGAGTACAAATTTCTCCGAAATCGAGACGACACTGAAGACCATTATCAATAATATGCAGAACGAGTTTATGGAGGAATATGCCAAGCTTGTTGAAATATGGAATAACACTCTGAAGATCAAAGCTGATATTGTAGACGAGAACGTGTATATAAGTAACAACTTTTCGGAGATTGAGACAAACTTGCAAACAGTTATTACCACCATGCAAAAAGAGTTCACAGAGGAGTATATGAAAATCGTTCAAATATGGCAGAATACAGTCAACATTGAACAGGAACTCAATACTGTGAATGCTTATCTGGATTCTAACTTTTCTTCAGTTGAAAGCGAACTTTCCCAGTTTGAGGAGAATGTGTTGAATGAAATCCAGACTATGTGTCATGAAATGAATGTGACAGTGGACGTTGAGGATATTCTGAAGGAACTGCTGAACATTCGCTTGAATGTCACAGTCGAACAGCAAGTTCCACAGTATCCTTGTCCATATTATCGACCTCCATACCAACCACCTTGTTGGTCAAATATGCCACCTCCTTATATGATGAGTTAGTTTCGTGATAGTTTGAGTGGGTTTGTGTAGAAGTATTGAGTGTTGCTTGATAAGTCTGTTAAATATGTTTGTGTCTTCCGTATTGTGAACTTTTCGTCTTGAGATGCAATTTGGTTTTATCTCTCTCTGTCTCAACCAAACACTTCTAAACAATGTACGAATCCATCCTTTAAGCTATCTTGCTCTCTTTTGAAAAGGGATCTTCGACATTTGTTTACGCATTGCGTTGACAATCGATTGATTCATTAGGAAACTCACGAATTTCATGGTGAAGAAGACTTCAACAAAACAACTTAACGGATTATTCGAAAAACAGTTGCAGCAGCATATGAAGAACCTAAAACCTACCAAAAAAACAACCCCAGTGAAGAAGAAACAACTCCCCAGAAAGAAAAACTCCAAAGACAAGTGGTTGGCACTTTGGAAGCACAGGAAACCCTCCAAGGATAGACTCAGTTTGGAACAAGAAACTTTGAAAGCTTTGGGCAGTTTACAAAACCTTTACTGACTTCCCCATAGACTAAGAATGGTCTTTGCAACTTCCGGTGAAAGACGGACTAGACTGAAACCCCCACGTTCAGCAATAGTTTCAATGTCGTTTGATAGTGTTCCTTCTAAGGGTATTTTCTTCCACAGGCGATGTTCTACAAGAGCAATAATATTTGGGTCATTCTCCTGTGCCAAATTGGCTAGGAATTGTTTTGGATCCTCGTGCGACTTCCAGTTGCGTTGGCTATACCAGACTACGGAAGGTTGTCCTTCCATGTCACCGTCACACTGCCCATATGCCAGCATATAAAGTTCTTTTTGGTTGGTCGACACAGTGCCAGCAATTTGGGATAGTTCCTTGAGTGGTTGTTGCCAAGCAGAATCCCATATTTTGATAGCGGGTTGGACGAAAAGTAAAAGAAAACTGAGAAAACCCATTGATAATGGTACAAATAACCATCGCATTCGACGAATATATCGAGTTCCTTCCTTTTTCGAAGTGAGTTGAATAAAAGAAAACAAACCAGCTAGTAACCAAGGAATTCCTCCACGCCACGAGAACATTTGAGATCGAAGCTTTTGTATGCAAAGAGACAAAACCACTGGATCTCCTGTTGCTCTTTCTACAAATTGCACAACCGAGAACGCGAAAGCAGAACAAATGAACATCCATAGTGTCGTTAAAGTAGCAAACAATTTCATGTAGAATTTGTTTTCTTGAAAGATATATTTTGAACGCTCTTCGAAAATATTCCGTGACCATTCTGAACTTGGTTTTGAATTCTCCGTCATTTCTTGAGCCTTGTCTAAATTGTCAGATACACAACTCATCGACTTTTCATGAGAATACGTTGTTTTAGGAGGTATAGCAAAGTCTGTTTCCTCGTTTAAGCAATGAAGTCTACCAAAGAAAACACCGAGAAGAAGAGATGCTGCAGGGACTGCTGGAATGACATAACTCAGTAGCTTAGTACGTATCAAAGAAAAGAAAGTATAAACAAAGAGAACCCAAATGCACAAAAATAATGGAAACTGTCTATAACGAGACCGTCTTTTCCATAATGCTTTTTCTAAAGGATGATAAAAGGCAATAGCTGCTGGTATTAAAAATATCCAAGGCGAGAATCCTATCAACGAAATAGGCAAATAATAATAAAATGGTCCAGTATGGCCGTTCACTGCTGAAGTCAACCGATTCATGTTATGGTAACCAAAAAAGGACTGTATAAACTTCCAACCATGTTTTTGTATAATAAGAATGTACCATGGCAAGCATATAAAGGAACCCGATATTATTCCAGGAATCCAAGGAATCTCCGACAAGACAACTTGTTTCAAGTTTTCTGTGGTCCATAAGAACAACGAAATGATGCTAATAGGTAAGAATAAACCCAAAGGTCCCTTTGTCAAGACTGCCAAAGCACAAAACACAAAAAACATCCAATAGAACAATTTGGATGTTCGTATCCATATTCTTTTTGTATTTTGAGGATCTATTTTGGCCAATATTGTATTGAACTTGTTCCAAGGAAAGAGTGGATTCTCTAAATAGGTTTCATCTCCAATATTAGGTATCAAAGAATATCCTGTAAAGAAACATAACAAAGCTGCTCCCGTATGAAAACATAGAAGCATATCTGATACACCTGCTCTTGACCAGCCAATTGTAAATAAATTGCACAAGAAAATTATGGAAGAAACCAAACCAGTAATAAAACGACAACGTGTCGAAGGAAGCAAAGAAAACTTCCAACCTGCAAGGTAAATAGCCATGGCCATCAAAGTACCAGCCAAGCATGTAGGAAGGCGGGTAGAAAACTCACTTAAACCAAATAGTCGGTAGGAAATTGCCATAAGCCAATATGTTAAAGGAGGTTTATCAAATCTCAAACGATTATTCCACTGAGGTGTCAACCAGTCACCACGTTGCAACATTTCCCTCGCCGTTACAGCAAACTTGGGTTCAGTTGCATCCATAATAGAAAAGTTTCCATTTCCCCGAATCAAACATAAATAACTCAGAAGCAATACCGCAGCCAATCCCACTGCAAAGATTTCAAACTTACTTCTAGTGCCCTTTGTTGTAGACGGGTCTTGGACCTCCGAATGTTCTTCTCCAAAAGTCCACTTGCGATTTTCTGACAAAGGTCTCTGATAATCGTGCAATCTTCCACTACAAGTCACGACAGTTGGCGCAACAGAAAATCGTCTTTCATATCCTTTGAAAAACTCAAACTTTCGTTTTTTTGTAAGAGGTAGAAACTGCAAAGTTGTGTTGTGTTTTAATGGCAACTTTTCCAAAGATATGTACTTCCTCTTAAAGCAACTCTCAACCTTATTCAAGGACAAGTTGAGGAATCCTTGAGTGATCATCGAGGCAAATCTTACGAAGATGCATTTCCAAACTGTCAAAGGATACAAAAACAGTAAGTTGCCAATGAGACAAAGTTTTATTGCTCACAATCGTTAAGAAAATTTTTCCTCTTCCTTAATGACATGTTTGGTATTATCCGCAGTCCCACTCGTATCATTTCCTTCTATTTGATGAGAAATGGAAGAGTCCTGTAACTGGACATTCTTTCTACCTCGCAAGAAATTCCATATGTATTCCATTCTCTTCATATGAATGGTCGGTCCAAGTTCTTCTACAGTTGGAAAGAATGGACGAACCAAAGACTCATAAATAAGACCCCCAACGACGCCTCCAATGACTGACCCACATTGATTAGCCCACAACATACCACCAACACCAGGCAAAGCCAAATGACCAAAACCTATCATAGCACCAGCAATTCTCGCCCCTAAATCACGTGAAGGATTGATAGTAAATTGACCAATATCTCCAAGAGAATCTCCCAGTTCCATTACCAACAAACCAATCAATAATGGAAACATACTTGCCCCTGGTGCCATAGGATTGTAGGGATCAGTAAATGCAAATATCATAAATACAAGAAAAGCAGTATAATATAATTGAATGGCAAAGCTGTGAATGGTTGTGTAATATTCTTGATTAGCATTATTGAAGAAAGCTGCAGCCATTTCAGGAGATTGATCGAGAGGTTTTCCATTGGCTAAAGCATAACCCAGTGGGTAATAAGTAAGCCACATATTCAAGGTCCCACAAGTTCCACCCAAGACTTGAGCAAAGAAATAAGGAAGTGTCTTCCACCATTCAAATCCTCTAAAAGCCGCAAAAGAAACCGTTACTGAAAAGTTCAAATGAGCACCGCTGACACCACCAATGGCATAAATGCAAAAAGTAAAGCTCATACCCCAAGGAAAGGCCAAACCATTGAATGCTCTTTCAAATGGACTTGGTTTGTAATACAACATCATTGAAGTTATTGCTGTAGCTGTAGCCAAAATAAACCAATTAGCAAGAAACTCAGCAATAAGACAGGGAATCAGCTTCTTTATTTCAGACTTGAGTTTAGTC
Organism: Galdieria sulphuraria; assembly: GCF_000341285.1. Classification (NCBI taxonomy): domain Eukaryota; phylum Rhodophyta; class Bangiophyceae; order Galdieriales; family Galdieriaceae; genus Galdieria; species Galdieria sulphuraria. The sequence goes on from NW_005178454.1 coordinate 76,018, forward strand.
TTATGGACGGGAGATACCATGAGAAAGATACTTCTCTCTCTTTCAATATGGTGAGGCCCATCTTCCATCTCAATAACTCCATGGTGTGCGACATTTGCCATGTTTTGGTATCTAACAATCCAAACTCACAATTTCACAAAAGCAAAGGAAGAAAACCCGTCTCTTATAAGTTGGAAACTGAAGAGAAATCAAATGGCCCAAAGCTAACACAAAACATTTTAGATGGCTCATGTCCCTTGGATCAACTGGAGTGGAAGGGGAGCTCAGTCCTCTTCTTCTTAGAGATTGCAAGTTTCCATTTCTACTCTTTGTTAAGATACCGACTATGAATTTGAAGTATTTGCGCTATGGGATGCCTACATAAGGGACAGCAAGAGGACCTAACTCGTATTCTTTCTGCACATTCAATACACAGACAGAGGTGTCTACAAGGCAATAATAACGTGTCGATGGAATCCAACATACAGATTAAACAAAGTTGATTGGACTTTGAACTATCTTCTTCCAAACCAAATATGTCTTCAAGTTGATACAAGTCTCCGTTAATAACTATTTGCTGTTTGAGACACTTCACGCCAATCGAGTTGTCAGGGTTCCTCACAAATGTGCCAAAAGTTAACTGGGCAGTAGCATGGGTTGTTGTTGAAGCTTTTCCTTTTCTAGTTTGCTTAGAGGAGGACGTAACTGGTGAGGAATGGAAAGATTCTTGTCGAGACTCAAGAACAATTACTAGAGGAAAATAGGTACCTCCATCATAGAATAATTCTTCTTTCAAAGACTTGTGTATTTTCAACCCTTTTGCCGGCTTTTGCCGATAGAATTGATAACTACCTGGTTGAAAGGAGGTTTTCCCTGGATATTTCTCATACTTTCCTTCAAATTGGGTAAAGTCAAGAGCTGACACTTGTTTTGCAAAATAATATACTGTAATATATCCAGCCACTGAAGCGTCAAAGATGAATTCCAATAGTAACAAACCGGGGTCGTCTGGAAGTGGCTTTGTCCTCAATGTTTCTTTTCTCAAATTCAAAGTAATTGGTTTTGCTTTCTCAAAGTAAACTGGAATCTAAGAAAGTTGAATCAGAGTTATAATAAAGTTTTGTTCGTTGTAAAGAATACCTTTGAGGAAGTGTTCAACGGTCCTTCCACCAATAGTTGTGCTGTTCCAGTTCTCATTCGTTCTCTTGAAGTCGTTTCTATTTCTCTGTTACTCTCTTGTGTTGGAATATGGTTGCGATAACTAGTCAAGTCTCTTTCGTTTATCTGTCTTTGGGATCTTAAAATATCGTTTCTACCATTGGAAGAGTGACGGTTACCCATAAGTATTCGACCATACAAGAAACGCTAAGAAAAACTCGATTTGAAAAGTATGAATTCCCGTAAGTTGTATATATCTTGTCAAACTCGAAATACTTCAAAGATGATATAACATATGAAGTGATTTTCCTCCCACGAGAATGATGAATGGGAAGAGAAAGAAATTCAAGTGCCTTTCAAAAACTTATACTTTTCTTTATATAATCTTCCTGTTCCTTTCAAAAAAAGAGGTTCCAATTACCAACCGAATACTTTGTCAATTTCAAAAAATAGTAAACACTGTCTCAGTAAAACTCTTCTTTCAAACTCCATACTAATGCACCGCTTTCTTCACAAGTTTTCGTTGCTACTTGTTTTAACAACTGTTTGAATATTAACAATGCATCGGAAGATATTTGTTCACGAAATGTAGAAACAATTTCTGTCGTAGTTGCTTTTCCTTGACGTTGTCTGAGGAATTGACATAATTCTTCCATAAGCATCACATGTCGATTGCCTTGTGACTTGAGTTCTCCACCTACAACACCCAAAGATTGTTTCCGTATATCGCGGAGAATTTCCGAAGAACTATTTGTATATTTTTCATTATCAAGGCTTTCTTTTCTACTTGGAGTTACACTTGTTGCTTTCACTCTTCCAAATCGTGGAACACTCAAAGCTCCTGCTTCTCCAGCATTGCCTGTCCAAGTTGGCATAAATATGGATGACTGTTGTCGAGCAACTCTCGACTTGCGAAGATTTTCTAAAGCATCTGTTGCAACTTTCATTGCCTCTTCTTCCAATAATTGGCGATCCGTACCATTTCCTAACACATCTAACACAGCATCGTGATCCATAGCACTATGCAACGACTTTCCATCCAATAATTCCTTCAATAAACGAGTTTCATTGGTAGACTCTATACAATTGTCTTTATCACTTTCTGCACAATCTTCTTCATTCTCAGAACGTTGAAATCTACTCCCTGTCCACTCAACTGCACTCGTACCTGAGAATAAATCACCCGTTTCGGTTCCATCCTCATATTCATCTCCCAAAGTAAAAAGATCAAATAAATCTTTTGGACGAAAAAAACGCGTTTGTTGAGCATCTTTTAAAACTTTGTTGGTTAACAACTGTTTGAAAATCTGTCGGTGATAAATTTTCTCTTCAATGGTTCCGCTAGTTACCAAACGATAAATAATCACATCTCTCTTCTGTCCAATACGCCATGCTCGTTCTCTCGCTTGCAGATCAGTACTAGGATTCCAATCAGGATCATATAAAACTACTCGATTGGCACCTGTCAAATTGATTCCTAGTCCTCCAACCTAATTAGAAACACACATTGTAGGAATAAAATGATCATCCATTATATGATAAGCTTACCTTGGTAGTTAATAAAAATAAAAAAACTTCATCATCCTGATTAAACGAATCAATCAACTTCATTCTTTCTTGCATAGCTGTTTCTCCATCCATTCGTAAATATGTGTACCTTCTTTGTCTAGCAAACATCTCCAAAATATCCAACATGGCTCGGCTTTGAGAAAAGATTAAGACACGACTATCGTCCTTTGACCAGGAAAGAAGGACTTGATCAAGTACTCTAAAACCTATTCAAATAAAGCAAATGAAAATGGAAAGAGTACTTACACAAGTTTTCCTGCTCTAGTCCACTCACCATAGCGACGATCATCCTCAAGTGCATTTTCATCATACAAGTCCGGATGATTGCAAATCTTTCTCAACACAGAGACTGCCGTAAGCATATTAACTGAACCTTGAAGAACTTTTTGCAACTCTCGTGAATTTAAATATTTCTTGTACAATTCTCTTTGTTCCTTTGTTAACTTGCAAAATAGTATCTAAATAGCCAAAACGAAGATATTACAACTCAGTAAAGTATAACCTCATAATAGTAAAGTTACCTGTTCTTGTTTCTTAGGAAGTTGAAGTGCAACGTCTTTCTTTAGACGCCGCAGTAAATAAGGCGATACTAAATTGCGCAAGACAGATGCACACTTATAAGCAGTATGCACTTGAAGTGGAGTTGCATTCAAATAACTACCCAAAGTAATCGGTACACTAAACTGTTCCTCAAAGACTGGTAGTGTTCCAAGTTTTCCAGGATAAACAAAATCGAATAAGCTCCAGAGTTCTTTCAATCGATTCTGAAGTGGTGCTCCTGTCATAATTATTCGATGTACAGTCTTAAAGCGCTTACAAACAAGTGTTATTTCTGCATCAGGATTCCTTATGCGATGACCTTCATCCAATATAACATAATCCCACTTATGTACAAGAATATATTCATGAAAACGTCTCACTTGTTCATAACTAGTAACTAGTATATCTCCTTGTTCGATTATATCTTCCACTATCCATAAATCACCGTCTCCAGCTGACTTGTGCATAATTCTAACTCGAAAAGAAGGCCACCAAGTAGCAAACTCTCTCTTCCATTGTGAAAGTAGAGTAGCTGGTGCCACTATACATACAGGTCCAGGCAATAAATGGCTATAAGAAAGAGACGCTAATAGTACAATGACTTGGATAGTCTTTCCGAGACCCATTTCGTCCCCAACAATGCCTCCAACGCCTTGACAGTGTAATTCCCATAGCCACTGCACTCCGACTTGTTGATATGGAAAAAGTCGATCGTAAATATCGGCAGGTAGACGAAGACCACCATCAAAGCAAACGTCTTCTTTGGAGGTATGATTCATTACAGTCTTTTCAAGTTCACTCTGACCTTGAAAGGGAGTAACTTGTCCTAGTTTCACTGCAGTTGCAAGTTCAGAGTCCTTGGGTGCTTCAAGGTCAACAATGCCTGTTTCATCCAATTCACTAGTACTTTCTCCCACTAAACAACTTGCAGAAGACAATAACTTTCGTTTCTTCCTTTCAAAAGTTGCAAGAGCTTCAGTTCTCTCCGCATCAATTCGCTTCAAAAGTCTAGACAGACTATTCAACTGTTTACCAAATTGCTCTTCTTCTTGACTCTTCACTGAACTTTCGCTGTGTAAAAGTTGATATTGTATTCGAATTTCCTCATATCGCTGTACAACAACTTCCCTTTGCTTCTGATATTTAGCAATAAGAGACTCTTCTTCTCTTTCTAAACGTTTCTTTGTGGTATCTGCAAAATTTTCGATGACTTCTCTTTCCGCATCTTCTGCATTCTTCCAGTCTAATATTCCAGTTTCTACTCTTTCGGTGCCTTGAGTCAAGAAAGACTGGCTCATCCCATCCACACACACATTCAGTCAATGCTGTTCTTCGTGACTTGTGGTGAATGTGTTTATGGTTGCCAAAAGAGACAGTATTGTTGTCCAAAATGGCAAACTTTGAGTTTTCGGCTACGAGAAAAGTCTTCATATAGGTTACATAAAACTATAAAAGCAGAGCAAAGTCAACCCAAGTTTGTAAAAACTGGGAAAGGTTTCCAAACTACTGTCGTCAAAGGGAAGGAACAACGAAACGGATGGAAGGAGGAGGAAGAACAGACAAATAATTATTTTGAACCGGGAAGTAAAGATAACTTACACAACTCTGGAAGTTTGCCACCCATAGTTTCAGACCGGATGGGTAAACGTATGCTATATGCCTCAAGTGTTCCTTTTATGCTTTTCATTGTATTCTTTGCTTCTGTATTTGTGGCTAAACTTCAGTTCGATATTACGGTCATTCCGTCTCTAGTAGCTTATAGTTCGTTGTTACTGATCTTGGCTACCATGGCAGCCTTGAGTTATGGGATATTTTCTGCTTCTTGGGATGTGGAACAGGAAGGAAGTTTTTGGGGTTGGAATGAGTTCCGAGTAAACGTTGGTCGTACGTTGGAAGGTTTTAAGTCAAACTCTAGAGGAAAAAAATAGTAAGGGAACTGTTATGGATACAGTAATAGAGCTATATTGTGATATTCGCCGTTTTTATACTATCAACAAGGAACACTTAGTCTTCTATAAGCAATCAGTCCAAACATGCCCATAACGAAGAAAGAAGCCAACAGTTTATCTAAAATATCGTTGGGTTTCGTACCACTCCATTCGTCACACTCGATATCTATAGGCCACTTGGTCTATATACACGTATTTTATTTAGCCGTCCTTTGTTACTAACTATTACTTACCGCTGAACTAGTATTCCTCGACATAGAGCTATCCTTACCGTTCATTAGGGACTATCAACCAACAAGGAAAAATACTACATCTCAACAGGAGAATCGAACCCGAAATCCATTCGTATCTCGAATGAATCTAAAAAATTCGATTATTCTTGTTATCCCATATTCCTAGAAAAGCCTTGTGCATGCATTTGAACTAGCAACTTGGTATATATTATGTAAACATTATCCTATCTTTGTTACTAACATCAGGAATCCTTTTATATTGAAAGTGACTCAGATAGATAGTCGGCAGAATTCCCTCTTCCTATATAGAGTCTGTGCATCGTTTTGGATAAGTTTTTCTTCTTCCACTAATTTCGTTCTCTACACATTCGTTACACACACACACACACACACATGACATATATATGAATAGCCATTATTTGAACTCATTCCAGGTTATAATACTAAAGAGGCTTCGGATTGTATTCGACCCAAAATCATTTAAAGCTACTGAAAGTCATCTCTATGATTCCAAAATTTCAATTATACTATTTGCTATAGTTCTTTTTCAGTGAATAGACAAGACACGGTGTACAAAACAACCGCAGTTCCATTGCTCTTGTAGAAATGAACCGTTACACAAATGGGTAAAGCCCGCTTCTCTGGGCATACCACGTGTTTTAGCATCTAATGCGATTTTGGATTCTTTACACGAATCATTTTTGCCTCAAGCAATTGTGTTCCACAGGACCAGAAACTTTTGATCGGGGCATTTTTCCATCGTTTCATTTTAAAAGAGACGATTTCATAAATATTTAATCTTCGTTTTTGTGAATTATCAAAATGAGACAATTGAACATCAACTTTTGTCTTCTCATAGTACTCATTGCTTCTACTACTCATGTACAAGCACAAGGCTCAATTAGTGCTGCTCCAACAGGACTGGGTTCTATTCCAACTGGAGTTGTTACAAGTGCTCCAGTAACGGTTAGTACCGGAATTCCAACTGGGGTTCCTTCCTCGGTGACCACCGGTATTCCTACTAGTGTACCAACAACATCTTCGCTCACTATCTTGAGTGTATTGCAAGCCAATAACTTTGATGATACAGTTCAAGCTATTAGTGCAGCAGGACTCACTTCTCTATTTGACAACCCTTCAGCAACTCTTACCTTCTTTGCAGCAAATGATTCCGTGTGGTCCACTTCGACTGCCTCCCAAGCTCTTAGTGCTCTTCCTACAAGTGGGCCCACAAGCAGTAGTAGTTCTTCTTCGAGCAGTGCAGTCTCATTCCTTACAAGAGTCATTCTTGGAGCAACTTTCAATCAATCGATATCTTTATCTTCGCTTTCGCCTGGCTCCCATAACTTTACTTCACTCATAGGATTGAACTTGACTATTGTCAAGAACTCTTCAGGTTAGAAATATAATCTCTTCTTGTAACAACAATATATTAAGTGCAATATAGGATCGTTTGTCGGACCTTTCAGCGTCGTGAAATCTGACGTAGCTGTCGGTTCATCGTTCATTGATGTGTTGGATGGTGTTCTAGTTCCACCTCCTCCCAGCACAACAGCTCCGGTTGCAGTAACTTCTGCTCCTAGCGCAGTGACCTCAGCACCCATCTCAACCAGTTTTCCAAGTTCTGTTCCAATTTCCACCGGTGTACCAAGTGGCGTCATTGTAGGTACTAGTGCGCCTACTAGTGTGGCTGGAGTTCCTAACGGTGCTTCGATCATATTACCTCAACCAGCTTAAATATATAAGTTGTGAGTTCAGGATTGGATTGTATGGCTGTTGCGTGGTAATAAAAACTGTGATTTTTTTCCTCAACGAATTAATCAATTTTCATCGTTTTTGTGAGTTTTTAATTTGAAAAGGTCTTTTTCTTGTTTTCACAAGATACATTCCTTTCTATTATACAAGTTGTCAGACAATATATATATGTATATATCGTCGTACTGCGTAATTCTTGTTCAATAAAGTCACATTTAGCCATCTGGTTTTAGAATGTCTTCCCATGAAAGCTAAGTAGACTTGAAAATTAGCAAACAACCACACACAACAAGTCTTTCTGGTTCAACAAAGATAAAACAGCTCGCAAACAAAGTACTCATTTATAATGTAGCACGATACCAAAGGCAGCTATAGCACTTTGAGTGAGACGTATGCAACGTAATTTTTTGCAAACAACGGGATATCCACTGGAATACTCAATCACCTGCGCTCATAAACCACTTCTTTTTCATCCACATCTCTCATCCTATCTTCTGAATAACGTGGGTTACTAGCGGAATGAGAATAATCTCTTTCCTCGCGGCGTCTGCGTGGTGGTGAAATGCTACGCCTCGGTGAATGTCTTCTACGAGGACTAGAAAGGAATGCGATTATCTTAACAAAAAACGGAGAACAACAACTTACCTCCTACTATGCCTACGACGAGAATGTCTCGAACGCTCTGGCGAACGACTACTGCGTCTCCTTCTATACGAGTCCTCTCGAAAGCGTGGCCCGCCATTTCTGCCACCGAAAGAACGACTTGATCTCGTCCGAAAGCTTCTTCGTTCTCTAACATATCCAAAGCGAAATTACTGTAAGCACAAACTCTATATACCCAACCACACACAAAACACTCAACTAGTTTCAACAGGTCACAAACAACAACCTTGAAGTTAAAGTCCGTGCCGTTGGACAACTAGTTATCCGTTGAAGCAAAAACTGTGCTCACCTCCTTTCCTCTCCACGTCCATATTTGGCAAACTGAACGGTGATGGACCTTCCGTCCACCTCCCTTCCATCCATTTCCTCCATTGCCTTTCTTGCATCTTCTTCTTTTCGAAAACGAACAAACGCAAAACCTCTCGAATGTCCATTTCTTCGATTCCTTGGAATGTAACAATCTACTACTTCCCCATACTTATCAAACAAAGGGGTCAAGTCGTTGGGAGTGGTGCGGAAGGAAATATTTAAAACCAACAAGGAGTATGTTCCTGATATATCTGGTGGACCAGTACGCAAAGGTCGTTCTTGCTCTTCTTGTTGCATATGGTTGTCCATTTCCATTTTGTATTCCAGTATAGGGAACCAAAAATATCTCTTCTGTCACACCGCCAACACAACGACGATCCAACCTAACCAATTCTATGATTCTCGATTCCTTTTCCCAACGAAGAGGAGAGAGAGAGACTTGTGATGTTGAGAATTTCCAACTATTTGTTATCGACTATCAACTGGTGAGAATACTTGTGTGGAATGATAATTATTTGTAACCAAAGTTAGGTTTCCAGGACACATGTACAAAGCATCAAGGGAGATTAAAGAAAAACTTGCACTGGCGGATATTATCATAGAAGTTCGGGATGCGAGAATTCCCTTGACTTCAGCTGCCGTTGCAGAAGTTTCACAGTTACCTTCACGTACTATTCCTAGAATTATTTTGTTGAACAAGGCAGATTTATCGGAACCATTGTTATTGTCCAAAGCTATGTGTCGGCTGGCAAAAGGCGGTCTCAAGTCATCTTATTGCTCGATATTGCCATTTTCTTGCAAACAAGTACAACGAAACCATATATCATCTGTTTTGGATACTTTAGCAGCTGTACCTGTGAGAAAAAGACTGAAAAGTTTGCCTACCAAAGTTATCGTAATAGGTGTACCGAACGTCGGCAAGTCATCGTTTATAAATCTGTTGCAGCGTCATTGTCGCAATCAGTGGAAAGACATTCCTGTAGAACATACTATTGACGATGGAGGAGTGGCTAAAGTTGGGAAGCATCCCGGAGTCACTAAAAATGTTGCAGGTTTTGTGGTTTCGCATCAACCTTATATCTACATGTTGGATTCTCCTGGTGTAATGTATCCACGATTGGACAGTTGGGAAAGTGGTATGAAACTAATAATCACCGGCTGTATACGAGACCAGTCTGTGGATTCGATTGCAGCTTGTCAGTTTTTGTTGAACATGTTGATAGAAAGAAATGATTCGGTTGCCATGTCAAGGTTAGGTATCGATATAAATGATTGGAATATTTCTGCGCATCAAGTTGTTCGAAAGGTTGCACATAGAATACGTGCATTTCAAAAGGAGGATAAAGAGCATACACATGAAAATGAAGATCTTTTGCGGACTTGCATATATATACTAAAAAAGTTTCGACAAGGAAGTTTAGGATGCTTTACTTTAGATTCCATGGAATGATTGATTCTCTTGGGTAGAGAAAGCAACAGCATGAATGAGGATGGTCGAGAGCTGCTCTTGTTTGCTGTCGACGCTAGAAAAAATATGTACGACGAGGTAAATCATATGTTCTGATAGTTGAAATTACTTTTTCAGCCTTTACGTAGAACGAAGATAAAGTGCCTCTGATAACCTTAGCACTCAACTGTATCAAAGAAATTTTCAAGTCCAGAATCATCTCCGACACCGGTGACTTGTTAGGTGTGGTCCTATTCGGTACCAGCAAAGTAAATAATCCCAACGACTTGGCTAGTATTTATGTTCTATTAGAGCTCGATGTTCCAGACCCTGAAAGCATACTCTACTTGGAGACACTTGAGAAAACTCCACAGTGGATGATGTCGCAATTGGGTAGTTTGGAAAGATATGCAAAAGTGAAATTCCAGGAGTTGCTGTTTACTTGTCGGAGTTTGTTAAATCATGCGGTTCGGTCGAAAACCCTAAACGTTCGGAAGCGCTTGTTGTTGTTCACCGATGACGACGACCCCATTGAAAACGACGAAAACGTAAAAAACTTGAATATTCGTCAAGCAAGAGACTTGTCTGAAAGTGGAATGAATATCGAACTGTTGCCTTTGAAAAGTTCTAGGTCGAAACCTTTCGATTACCACTTATTTTATGAAGATGTCATCGGAAGCAGTAGGCAAGAATTGGAGCCTGTGAGTGATCCCATTTCCCGATTCGAGGAACTGCAACTACATATTCTAAAGAAGAAGTACAAAAAGAGAGTTTTGAATAATACCTTTTTATATTTGAATGGTTTGCAAAACGAAGGTGCCCATGCAGAACTTGAGACTGTTGGATTGGAAGTTTATGCCTTGTTTCATCGACCAAGCCGATCGAAAAAGGTATTCTTAGAAGCTCGCAATAATGAACCTGTACGGCGTGTTACCATTGCATATTCTGAAGAAAGCGGTGCACTTTTAGCCAATGCCAACGATATCCGTTACAGTTTCCCTTTTGCTGGAGTCGCTTGTGTTTTTACACACTCAGAAATGGAGGAACTTGGTCATCTTTGTAGATATGGAATGGAACTCATAGGATTTGAAAACAAGAACAAATTAAAATGGCAATACAACATGAGGCCATCTTATTTTCTTTATCCAAGCGGTGCGCCTAAGCTCATTTTATTTACACTGTACTGGTTGACCTATTTCTTATTTAGATCACACAATCAAAGGCAGTCAGTTATTGATGGCCGTTTTATGGAAGCAAATGTTGCAAGAAAACCAAATAGCAATAGTCCGAGTGTGCTTTCGGAGAACTTCACATCCGAGACTAGCAGCATTAGTGCCTCAAGACGAGAAAAAGACCGAGTCACACCTTCAAACAGAACCTTGCGGATTCCATTTGATATGGTTACCATTTGCGGAGGAAATTCGCAAAGAATGGAAAAAACAATACCCAAAGTGGAACAATCTACCTTCTCAACAATGCGTCGAGGCCGCAATGAATGTTATCTCCAAACTTTCTATGCCATCCTATGATCCGTCAAAATATTCGGATCCTGATATTCAACGATATTATAACGGATTACAAGCTCTGGCTCTGAATCAAACCAACTTTCCACAAGTCGAGGATACACTGGACACGGATGATGCCCAAATGGCTCAAGTAGCTAAGGAGGAGTTGGAAGAATGGACCAAAATTGTTGCCTCGGAACCAGTTGGCATTATAAAGCAAGAGAAGTCATTGAGAAGTCCAAAAAGGTTTCATATCAAACGTGCAGTAGAAAAGCTGCGTTCAAAGCAATTTTTAGAGCAACAGTTGGATTGGAAACAGCTTGCATTTGACAAAGGAAACGATGGACTTGAGAAACAAAACGTAACCACGCTTAAAATGTTTTGTGCCGCACATGACTTGAAAAAGTCCGGAAGAAAAGCGGAACTTATTGAACGGATACGTACTTATCTGGAGACAGAAAAAGCATAAGAACGGCCAGTATACAACACCCAGATCAGCCAAATCAAAGCAAGTATTGATAAGTGTTAGACTCATACATATCATCCTTCCTTATTATTTCCGAACTTGTGGCATTGTTCCATTCAAATGCCTCAGAAGTTCTAAAAGGTCGTCTTGTTTTCAGTGCCGTTCGTGCTTCTCTTGAACCGGATAGTGAGGATTCTGTCGCCTGGAAAGTGCGTTGTGAGTTTTTTCTGTCCAGAGACGACGTCGTCGAAACATGCCTAGTCAATGATGAAGGCAACGCAATCGTCTTGGTGGATTCTTCGAAATCCGAGTTATCACTCCGCGAAGTACGAAGAGGTGTCCTTAAACGCCGTCGAGCTTGTAAATTATTGTCATCTTCGTTAATTTCGAATAACAATGATAACAAGTGACTAGAGTTGTCGCAGTCGGCCAAGGAAATCGATCTCCAGTTACTGACGAACTCCAACAAGTTCGCATTTGTTTCTATATCGTTCCGTTGATCGATACATCCCATCACTGCCAACTTCGTTCTTCCATTTCTCATAAAGGCGCCCCTTTCTACAAGTACTCTTATTATTTCAGGATAATAAACATTGGATGTTAACCGGACTTCTTCACGATGTGCCAGAAGCTGTCGAATCTGAATGATAGTTTCACAGAGTGATACTTTTGGAGGATTTCGAAGAGCATAAAAGTTCTTATCCAAAGAGAATGCATTACAGAAGATAACAGCAATGTTTACAAGTCCTTCCGTTTGACTTCCAGCACCCACTCTATCTCGATTTACAATCTTCAATGAAATAAGAAGATGAGAAGTTCCTTCTCTTTCCCGTGTTATGAACGAATACTCTCTCATAGCATGAGACAATATTCTTTCACATTCTCTTCGATGCCGAACGTGGACAAAGCTAATACTTTGCTGTTGTGAAGTGTTTTTCCAATACTGACCAAAGTCTGCCAAATACTCTCCATCGTTTTCGATGCCCCTTTCAACTTTCTTTCCCTCCAGTCGCTTCGACGATAAATGTTGTGAACTATCCAAACTCATCCTACAGAATTCTCCTTGAGCAGAATTCTGTGGACTTTTATAATTGGATAACAAGTTGGTTCGATTGTTTCCTTCGTGGTCATACGTCTCAAAAGAGACAAATAGATTTTGATCGGGAGATAATACTCGTAAAATCTTCTGAACCGCAAGAAGAAATACTCCTGGATCGTCACGCAAACCAATCTGAATTCAGCGTGTTATATAAACAAAATAAAGATACGAAAAGAAAACTCACTGCAGTATGCATTTCTGCTTCTGCTGATGAACCAAATATCAGTAGAGTTCCTGACTTTCTTTCCAGTGCTGCAACTAACAACTCAGCCATTGAACGCAAAGTTTGTTCTTGGGAGCTGTCCATATCAAGAACTGCATCATATTCGTAAGAATAATAACCATCATATTGGCCTGAATGGAGTGTAAGAACACTATGCTAACGAATAAGGCATATACTACCTGGGCTACTACTTGTTACATCGTCAATCACTTTGGTTGCATTAGTCTCTCGAATGAAGACTTTCCTTACTTTGGACAAAAATAGCAACTCAGGAGTGTCCCACCCACCCAACCAATTCAGTGACTGATTATCAGATTTGGCTGAAAATTCTGTTTCAACGTAAGAGTGTTGACGAATGATCCCAGTAACACTATATTTCATTCTACGTAGCTCTGTCTCTGCGGCAATTCTACGATTCTGTTCTCGTAAAAAAACTTCTTCTTGTTCGAGTTTTCTTTCTTCGTCCATAGCGTTCCCCTCTGGCCTTCCATCTAAATCTTCCGAATGAAAGCGTCCCGTCTTCTTTTTCTTATTGAGAGCAATTGCCAGTTTCGCAGCAAGGCGAAACGAACGTCTTCTCCAAGGTAATGAGGTAAAGCTGACAACTGCACGTTGTGTCTGCGCAAATCTAGCTGCTGTCAGCCATCGGGTGCTAATTAAACGATGAATAATCAGCCGCTGGGCTGCAATAGTTCGTTGAAAATCGTCAAAACTTGGTATAGTTTCAGAAGAGGACTGTGTAGACCTCTCAAAACTTTTGCCTTTCAGAGAATCTGAGTGTGGATAGTATATCGCCATAGCTTTCTTATTACTTTCTCTGGAACACTTCACCGCCAATTTCCAAACGGTAAGTACAAGACGAGATATAAGGTTTCTCATCAGTTCTATCCTGTGTTCAACATCAAATGATGAAAAATCGTCAGAGTTCGTGCCGCCTCCTTTGACGGACTGTTTAAGTTGATGCCCGGATAGACCACTATTACTGCGAATAAAGGTTAACGCTCCAGAATGGGGAACAGCGGTAAGTGCATCCATATGTTGAGATCGCGGACCCTCACTTGCAAAATAAGTATCCAAAGAGGAGCCTTGTGAAGCACGATGATAGGCTCGATGAATGTTTTCAGAAGCGTACTGATAACAAAGGGGCAGAACTTTCTCCAAAGCAACTAGACATCTCATAAGAGTGGCATGGTGTTGAATAACAAATCCAGCAACGTTGCGCAAAAGAATCCTGTCATTCTCTTCCTCCAGTTTAGCGGCATATCGTGCAAGTTCAACCTCAGCAGTTTCATATGCAGAGCGTGCTTCAGCAAGTTCAAATCGTTCGATACCATTCACGCCAATTACTTCGGAGTCCTGTCCCCTTTGCTGTGCTCTTGCATGGGCTTTAAAGTTACGCTTCGCTTCTTTAAACGCGTTTTTCCGTGCACGAAACTCTGTTGAATATGTCTCAAGAAAGTCTTTTCTAGGTTTCACGATTGTCACGTCAATTGCACGACTAAAGGCGCTCAGTGCTTCGTGAACATCTCGTTCGGCGCGAGAGACAGCGAACAGAAGCTGCCTTAGTTCTTTGGAACACAAACCTGATTCGTTTGTGCTGTTTGTGACTGCCACTAAGGACGTGTCCGTCGAGAGGTCATCGTCAGCTGAGTTCTTGGGACCAAAGATGCCTTGGTTCCTTGGTCTTGCCAGCCTTGCGATGTCTCCAAGAGACGAAGTTGCAGCTCTTCCAGCTACAACCATAGCGTTGCTTGCGTTTGCATACCTATAAGGTACTCAAAAAACACAAACAAACATAACAGCTGCAAGTTACCTTGTAAATCTCGTTTTTATTAGTTCTGAAGACTTCTTCAAGCCCTTTACAGATACTAACTGGAGTCTTAATTCTTCGTCATTTTCATAAACGTCTTCAAGTCCAAACTCCTCTCTAAGTTGGAGTCCTAACTTTGCAAAGGTGAAGAACGCTTCCTTAGCCATATCCCTTAATTATTGAACGTAAAATGTAGCAGCGCCCCTTTTCCACACATTCTATTGCAGGCATTTTTCTTTTCAAGGCGCCATTTTCATATTTCCAAATGGCCAACACACATGCCAGTTTTTAGTATCAATTGCTGGTGACACAGCACTTAGAGGACTTGTCTACTAGTGCTGCTGGTTTTCCTTCAGAGATGGAGGCATAAAAGCAATTGGAGTTTTTTGTAGGCATAACAACCTGAAAATTTCACATAACATGTATAATGTGAACAATAACCTTGTATAGCCTATATATGATACTTTATTCAAACTGGTGATGTTATCTGTAATTACTTTCCATACAATGAAACTAGCATGTCCACTACTTGAGGATCAGAAAGCGTGGATGTGTCACCCAAGTCATTTGGAGTCACGTTTGTCCCTAATTCTGCAATCTTTCGTAGAATTCTTCTCATAATTTTACCGCTTCTTGTCTTTGGTAACGCAGGAGCCCAATGAATAACATCGGGAGTGCAAATAGCACCTATGTGCTCACGAACAGCATGTTTGAGGGCTTTACGCAGTTCTTCCGTTGGTTCCTCACCTTCTCGCAATGTTACATATGCATAAATGCCTTGGCCTTTGATATCGTGTGGAGCTGGAACAACCGCTGCTTCTGCCACGCTTCCATGTGCTATCAAAGCGGATTCAACTTCAGCTGTTCCAATGCGATGTCCACTAACATTGATGACGTCATCTACTCTTCCTGTGAGCCAGTAATAGCCATCCTTATCTCGTCTACAGCCATCTCCAGACATATAATATCCTCGAAAAGGTTTAAAGTACGTCGACTCCATGCGGGAATGATCACCTAATACAGTACGAAACATGCCAGGCCAAGGCTTCTTGATGCAAAGATACCCTTCACATTCTCCAAACAATTCCTCCCCTTTCTCATTGACAACAACAGGCACAATACCAAAAAATGGAATTGATGCACTCCCTGGTTTCTGATAGAAACCTTGAACGGGAGGAGGAAGTATCATATGTCCACCGGTCTCTGTCTGCCACCAAGTATCTACTATGGGACAGAGGTTTTCACCGACCTCACGCGAAAACCTAACCAAATACAAATGTTTGAATGAAAGAAATAAACTGCATATCTAAAATGGATATAATAACGAGGAACAATCTTACCACTTCCATGCTTCTGGGTTGATTGGTTCTCCAACAGTTGCAAGTAACGTCAAGGAATCTCTTTGGCTATTCTTGACATACTTTTCCCCGAATCTCATAAGTGACCGGATAAGGGTTGGAGCTGTGTAAAGTTGTTTTACTTTGTATTTGGCTGAAATTTTCCATAGACGATCTGCACTAGGGTATGTAGGAACACCTTCAAAGATAACTTGTGTTGCACGATTGACTAGTGGACCATAGACGACATAACTGTGTCCTGTAATCCAACCACAATCTGCAGTGCAAAAATAAACGTCACCAGGATGATAATTGAAGGCATAACGATGAGTCAATGCTGCGTACAGTAAATAACCTCCTGTTGTGTGGACAATACCTTTTGGTCGACCAGTTGAACCAGATGTGTACAACACAAACAGTGGATCTTCTGCATCCATCCATTCTATGGCACAGTGCTTTTCTGCCTTTGAAAGTGCTTCATGCCACCATTCATCTACATGACCATCCATAGTAGCCGTGTGTTCCTTTGAGTTCAGCCTTTGATAAATGATTTTATGCTCTACGAGATTGTAACCCAATGTTTCTCTTGCCAATTCTGCTGCTGCATCTGCCACAGTTTTAAGTGGAACGATTTTCTCTCCACGTTTGTAGCCATCACAAGTAATAACGACGCGACTCTTCGCATCTAGTAGTCTATTTGCTAAAGACTCTGCTGAGAAACCTCCAAAAACAACGCTATGGATGGCACCTATTCGTGCACAAGCAAGCATTGCAATAACAAGTTCTGGAATATTGGGCATATAGATAGCCACCACATCACCTTTATGAACACCTCTAGCCTTGAGGACAGAAGCCAGGCGTTCAATATAATCCAGTAACTCTCGGTAGGTGTAGCCACGAATATCTGCTGACTCTTCATTACCTTCAGCATAATACGCTACTTGGTCACCATGGCCTGCTTCGACGTGTCTATCGATACAATTATAGCAAGCATTCAGTTTTCCACCTTTGAACCATTCACAAAATATAGGACCTTTTTCTACATCAAAGTTGAAGCTGCATATCTGATCGTCCCATAGCTGTTTCCATGATAAAACCTGCTTTGCCTTATCAGACCAGAATTCGTCCGGTTGAAGAATAGAATGATTATAGAGCAGCATATACTGCTCTATATTATTAATGTGGTGGTTTGTAACTCTATCAAAATATTCTCTAGGCACGGGATAACTCCTATCTCCTCCTGATTGTAGCTCTTGACTGGTCTCTTGTAGGTTAGTACAACTGTATAGTTGAAGTGGTCGAACTCTTCCAAAGGTTAGGCGTCTTTTGAACCATCGTTTCCTTTGACACTTGTGTTGCTGAACTTGTGAAGTATATTGAAGTTTACAAAAAGCGGTTAACTGAAAGGCCACCATACCCTCTCTCTTTCTACGCGTCATCAAATTCATTAGGTTGCATTTCTCTCCGCGGCTGATATCATTTCTACACATTCTTTGTTGAGAATAAATGGCTTGATTACAATACAGATGTACACATCTACTGAAATGGATTGTAGTTGGCAACTTTGAAAATATTGACCAGATATAGTGAAGAAGATATAGTTCGGCTTTTTGTAGATTGAAAACAACCCATTGCTTATTCTCACAAAAGAAAAATCACTTTCATAATGCTACGATAAAATTTATTTCGTTTCCTCATTGGTTTTCTATTCTCGATCATCGATATTCACATTCCTACGATAGGGATATTTACACAACAGGTTAAAACGTCGAAAACAGTTGTTTCACAGACTCCATCAGAATGGCAAAGGATTGCCTATTTTTGTCGGTCATAAGTTTTTCCAAGTTTTGCAGACTTGACATAAGTAGCGATTGACTTGTACCGTCCGAATTTTCTAAAGTTGAAAAATTGACAACTTGGAAAGCACTCATGAGAACATTGATAAGGGAAATCATTACTGATTCTACATTTCCCTGGAAAAATTCGTCGTCTCCTACAATTCCCCTCAACAAAATCTTCGAAATTTGACTCAAGTATTTCAAATCCTAAACAGGGATAAGGCAAGTCTTCTAAATTATTTTACATGCAACTTACGTGACAGTCTCGAAGATGCGGAAAAGTCTGTAAAAACAGTTCATCGCATTCGAGATTTAAGGACGCAATATGAGATTTGCGTTTCAGGATTTCAAAAATGACTTCATTGCCTTGCAGGTTGGTCGTGTCAAACAAATTCAACTCTTCTTCCGCTGCTTGCAAGTTTTGCAATTTTTTCAAAAGATATTCCGTGTTTGGTTGATTGTCTTTAGAAGAAGTGGTTTCATCTTCATTCGAGAGTCGAGCAGTAGACTCTGGAATCATAACATCAGTGTCCTTGATAGATGAAGAAGCTAATTGTGCCTCATCAAACTTCACAGTTATTTGTTCCTTCAAAGGGTTTAACGTTACAACATATGCTGAGTAAACTTCCCCTCTCATCCAGTTGCGAGCAATCACTTTTGAACCAACCGTAAGAGACTTGGACGGACATGGAGCCCAAGGATAGAACTCCACTTGCTGAGAATTGATCAGATACTGACGAACTAGGTTTCTGTAACTAGAATATTGAAATAGTAATTCGACTTGATATATAGCTATGAATGCATAGGACTTACCTACATAACCGTTGTCTTTCTTCCAATAAAAATTTTTTAGATAAACGCCTCGGCTTTGTTCCAGACGAAAAAATATCGCACATAGCCTTTCGAAGGAAATGCCACTCCCTGTTACTGAGGAGTATATTTGTGTCTATTCCCATTTCCTTCTCAAGCACATCAGAAAATTCGGAGAAGTTGAGATAAGTAGAGTCGACGTAGGAATCGAAAAATTCCATCAAACACCATCGAACAATACCTGTATCCATGGATAAGACCTGTTCTAGTACATTTCTTGCTGTACTTCCAGTATCAAATGTATTATAGTTCGTATCACATTGTAATGCGGTCTTGTTCGGGCGTGTTTCAATAGTTGGTTGTCCTTTCAATCTATAAGAATGTATTGTGGAAGAAACGACTTCCCAAGCTGCGGAAAGACGCTTCCTATTTGAATCATCTTTCGCATATTTGGAAGGATAAAAACCACTGGAGGAAGTTCCTGAAACTTGCAAATTTTCAGAGGCAAAATTCGCACGAAGCTTATTCGGCTCATCAATGCTTTCGCTTCGAGACCTTGTGGTTTCCGGAATTCTTTGAAAGAAATTGTACAAATCAACGTCATTGTTTTCCACCAGATTACGAGTACGTGCACGTTTATGTTGTGGTGATAATTTCGTTTCCAAGTTTATGAAGACATCAGGGCTTTTCGATATAACAGTGTTCTGTGTTCCCATTTCTCCCTTTCGAGATCCATATAGGCTAGCTTCTACTCGATTTCCAGGACTTGGTTCTATGTTATCTGTATCTACCACTTGGTTAGTATCATCCTTGCTGGTTCCCTTAAACTGACCAGCAACCAAATCAAGAAAGCCTGCAATATTGGCTTGTGGGAGGGATAAATAAGGTCCACAAAAGTGGTACAATCTTTCCACGTCTTCCCACGTGACGGAATATTTCTGAGCTTCCTCATCACTCACAAACGACGAAAGTTGCTGTGAAATGGTACTTCCCAGTTTTCTTTCCATATTTCGTGATATTTTTGCGCTACTGATTCTCTTCAACTTTTCGTTGTTGGAAAGATCCTTCCTTCTCCACACTTCAAAGGCAGTGCACAATCGAGAAACACTCCATAGCACTTTGTCAGTCGACAAATCAGGTCTTTTGGCATATAAGTTATTCGAGTTCCAATCTTGCTCACTTCTCATACTTGGAGGCTCAGAGTTACAGTTGTCCAACTGTTCTACCTGTTTCTTCGTGTCCAGTTCCATGGCAACCAAAGCTTTACTTTTCAAAATACAAAAAGACAAGGAAATAGTCAACTTCAATAACCCCTGAGCTTTCAAGAGACGTTGGTTAAATGTTAAACCCCTAAAAGAGTCACAGTAGAAGACAAGGTTTGTGAATTTCAAGTTCAAAATCCGAGTTGAAAATTGTACCTTTTCCTAAGTATGAAGCAAAGGATACTTCTCTTATTATTCGTAGAAAAGTTTGGATATATTCTATATAGAAACATAGAATAGTTGCAAGAGCCGAGCAGAAATTTTAAAAAGCAGAAAACAAACAACAGATAGATACTTATTTTGTCCAACCAAAATCAGAAATCATAAAAAAAAGATGGCACATGTTGTCTACCCAAGCATCTGCCGTTTTTCGTCCATGAATGGAGCAATTCTATTCATAAACTGCCTAACTAAACTCAATGATTCTCAATTACGAACAAATGTTGGTCCCAATACTAAAGATACAGTTGCAATCAACTTGATAAATATGTGCAATGAAGGTCCTACAGTATCTTTCATAGGGTCTCCAACAGTATCACCAGTAACAGCTGCTTTGTGCGTTTCGGAGCCTTTTCCACCCAAAACACCCGTTTCTATATATTTTTTAGCATTATCAAAAGCACCTCCACCAATACTTAGAAACAATGACATGAGAACTCCAGATGAAGTTGCAAACATAAGAAATGAAGCAACACATTTTGGTGGAAGCAACGGGTCAACATCGTAAGGATATAAGAACCGAAACACATAGCCAACCACTATTGGAGAGAAAATGGCAATGGCTCCAGGTGCAACCATTTGTTTTAAAGCTTCCTGTGTGACTATTGCAACACAAGCTTGATAATCGGGTATCTCTTCTCCTGAAAGAATTTTGGAAGAACTATTGACTTGTCTTCTCACTTCAGTTACAACAGCCTGTGCTGCAATGCCAACTGACTTCATCGTATAACCCGAGAATACATAAACTACTATTGAGCCAAAGAAACCTGAAACAAAGACTTCAGGAATAGACAAGTCAACCGCCTCAAATATTCGGCCAGTATAGTCTCGTATTTCATCTAAAAATGCCGAGAAAAGTAAAAAGGAGGCCAATGCCGCTGAGCCAATAGCATATCCCTATTCATATAAAATAATCATCGTTTCATGATAAATCATACAACAAGGAATCTACCTTTGTTACTGCCTTTGTAGTATTTCCAACAGAATCTAATTTATCCGTAACTTCACGACAAGTTCCTTTCATACCAGTCATTTCAACAATACCTCCTGCATTATCTGCAATAGGTCCAAACATATCCATGGCAAGAATGTAGACTGCAGTGCTCAACATTCCCATAGTAGCAATGGCAGTTCCAAATAGACCTCCAGTAGGACCATTCGAAACTCGATCGTATAAACCTGAATCCTAAAAAAATTTATGTCAATAGGGGATGAATATCTCGAGTCTTTCTTACTTGACCCAAACGATAGGTAAGTACGAGAGCAATACAAATAATGACACAAAATAGTCCAACAGAAATCATTCCAACTGAAAGACCAACGATAACATTGGTTCCATGACCACTTGTACTAGCTTCAGCGATAAGTTTCACAGGACCATACTCGCTATCTGTATAATATTGTGCAATTTTGATGAATGCTACTGCACACAAAAGACCAATCATTCCACAAAGAGCAAAATGCCACCAAGCGTCAGGTGCATCAGAAGTATATAAAAACAAATAAGAAAGAATGATGATACAAATTCCTGCCAATATTAAGCTTATTTTGTAACCTCTGAATAACGTAGAAAAGGGACTTTCATGCTCCCCAACTAATTTACCCGGATGAGCTTCCACATCTGGATGATTTGAACTTTTCCTTGGTCGAATAGATAATATCCCAATAGTACTCACTATAAGATCTGATGCATGCAAACCTAAAGGGAACAAAACGAAACCCATTCCTGACTGAACATTTGTACGTTGTGCCAATACACCACCCAAGATCATGGCAGATATAATTTCAGCAGCAATACTCTCAAATAAGTCACTACCACGTCCCTATCCAAGAATAAAGATGTGTTTAAATAGATATGTTTATAACTTACGGCACAGTCTCCAACATTGTCGCCAACCAAATCTGCAATAGTTGCAGGATTTCTAGGATCATCTTCTGGAATATCTCTTTCAACTTTACCAATAATATCTGCCCCGACGTCAGCAGCTTTTGTATATATGCCGCCTCCAAGTTGGGCAAACAATGCGACAAATGAAGCACCAAATCCGTAGCCAACCAACAAGAATGGCACGCGGACATACGAGATTGGAAGAACCAAATATAAGATAGAATACAAAAATATTATTCCCAAAAGACACAAGGATACGACCAATAAGGCTGTTACTGCCCCACTTCGTAAACAAACACTTAGACCTAGTTCATAGCTTTTTCCGGCACAAAAAGCCACTCTGCTATTTGCTCGAACACTCATACACATTCCCAAATATCCTACAGCAGCGGAGCAAGCAGCCCCAGTTAAAAAACAAAAAAAAGTAACCAAGGCTACTTGAAAATTGGTCAAAGAGGAATCTCGAAGGGAGTTCCTTGCAAAATAAGCAAAAAATATCACAAAGGCACATATAATGGAAAATCTTGTTATTGCCTTGAATTGAACTCGTAAGAAGCCTGTTGATCCTTCTCTAATTGCCTCTGCAATTTTCCTAGCTGACTCTGAGCCTTCTTCAAAAGCCAATACTTGCTTGGCTAAGAGATAAGAAATCCAAAGGCTCAAAAAAGCCACAAGCGAAGTAAAGAATAGAGTAACTCCTATTTTTCTAGGGAAGAATAACAAACTAAAGGAAGAAAGAAAAAGCGGGAGGATAATGAGCTTCTTGGTCAACAAGACAGCCATTTAAATAAAAATGCTCACCAATTTGGATGACTCGTGTTGGACAAAAGTTTTTCCCTCCAAAAAACATTCTCAACTCGAATCTTCTTCAAAGTATTTTGTAAAATAGTTGCCACTACATCTATTCGTAAACGAAATCGATAGACTCTGATTGGAACATAGAACTTTTATAAAAGTCATTTCTAAGCCTTCTCCCTAATATCCTTCATGCAATTTGAAAGTTCACATATATAAAGTCCCCTTTGCATTTACGGAAGCTGCTTGTGGAATGAAATGCCTCATCATTTTAGAATGAAATATTCTATTCTTTTCATATTATGGCTTTGTCATCACATCGCTATTGTATTCTCAAAGCAAAATAAATTGATAAAGCCAATTGGATCCTTGCTTGAAAGGCTCAGCTTGGGTGGAAGACGAGACCAAAGTATTTATGCAGTATTTCCCTCAAGAAACTATTGCCAAGAAGATTAAAACAGTTTTTCAACCTTTCACAATCTTATCAAGTTGAGAGAGACTTTAAAAACTTTCAACGCTATTCCAGTCCTGCGGATTGGAACTACTACCCCCTGTAGCAAATACCACATTGCTTGTTTTCTGGTTTTCAAAATTGCGTTGTTTCGAAGTTTTTGACAAGAACATCGGGCTTTCTTTTTGTAGATGACGTCTGACCTGCTTGAAAATCCCTTCTGGTATGTGCTTATGTACAGACAGAGTCCACTGTTTGGTCTGATTGTAACTCTTATTTTCAGCATAACTGTTTGTGAGTTTGGAGAAACGTTTTTTAAAGTAACGAATCCTTCTAGTGTATCCGAACTGTTTCGAAGACATACTTCAGACCAAGAGGGATTGCGTTGGATTCACACTATTTTATCTGACCTCGTGGATTTGGAAGATACTTCGAGTGACATACTTGAGCAACTATCCAAGGTATTTAATCTTCATCCATTGGCAATAGAAGACATACGTTGTTCTTCAACGAGACCAAAAATTGACAAGTATGTGAGTTCACACAGACTCAAACGATATCTGACTGGAAAATAGGTATGGAGAGATGCTTTTTATAGTTACACATAGTCCAAGTGTTGTTTCTATTGAGGATGAATACGAGTTAAGTTTAAAGGAACTAAATATTTTGTTGATGGAAAAGGAGCGTACAGTCCTTACTTTTGAAAGAAGTGAAAGGAATACCACGACAGCTTGGATTTCTGATGTGAGAGAAAAGCTGGCGTCAAACGGTGATCATTTTAGCAGAAATCTTTCGTTGGTCTTATATTTGATAATCGATAAGTTGACTGATAATTTTTTCCCTGTTTTGGAACATTATGGTGAGAAAATTGAAGAAATTGAAAGTAAGCATTTGAACTATTAGTATCAATGTACCTGCTGATTGCAAAAAGGCATGCTGATGTTGGAAAACAGAACTTATTTGATAAGAGTAAGAGCGAACTATAATGTTATGTATTGTTTATTGTGAATTCTTGTTAGGATATAAATTTGTTAAAACGAGATATATTCATTCTTAGAAGAAGCACCTGGCCTTTGCGAGAAGTGTTGAAAAAGTTTCTTGTACTTCCTGAAATACATAGCGATATAAAGCCGTAAGAAATGATACATTGGTCGATATGGATTTCGTTCTGATTCTTTGTTAGATATCTGCAGGACTGTTTGGACCACGTGATTCAAATTATAGATATTCTTGAAGTATATCGTGATAGCGCACTTGGTTTAGTAGATATCTATTTAAGTGGTGTGAGTCATAATATGCAAGAAAGTAAGTGAATGGCATAGTTTTTGTGATAATCTTGCTTCCTGCTTATATTTAGTTATGAAAACTTTAACTATTATCAACACAATATTTATTCCATTAACATTTATGGCAGGCATTTATGGAATGAATTTTCCTCGTATTCCTGAGTTACACTACGGACACGGTTATACTGTGTTTTGGTAGGATAAGAATTTTTGTTCATATTCTATGTTAGTAAGAACTTGACGAAATAGGTTGATGGTTTTACTTATAGTGGGACTTGAAATATGGATATTTCGCAAAAGGGGTTGGATGGGCAGTTAGTTGATAGACGATGTTGAGTTGAGGACGAAATTAGTACTCTGCATTACACTTATCGGTCACAACTTTTTTTTGAATGATTGAGTTGTCAAAGAGTTTTATGTTTCTTATCTTCCGTCCACTAAAATATGTTGTTTCTCATTCGTGAAAACTTTCCTTTATCTATTTGGTTGATATCTCCTAAAATGAGAAGCAAACTTTTCTTTCATGAGTCGAGCACTTTTCATGCCTTTTCTATAATGAATAGTCTGTCTCTTGAGTAGGAAAATTATTAGGGAAGTTGCTGGAAACAAAGACACTTAAGCTACCTTAACAGAACAGCCGTTATTTCAACAAACATCTCTTTCCGCAGTTGCAAAACGTGATAAAGACGAGTAGCAACCACTTTCGAAACAAAAAAGTTCCCAATTGTGCTTAGAAGAACTATCGACTTCTCTCAAAGTTCTTGAGCTGTTCCTTCAAAAACTCCTCTATTAAGATGGCTATTATTGGATGAGCTCGAAATATAAATGAAATGGAGAGTAGGACCTCACCTATGACCAATTGTTCCTTAAACGAAAGTCGGGGACAAAGCGATTCCGCTACATTCAATAACTTGGGCTCAGGTGGTTTCTGTTCGTCCTCTATTCTATCGAGTAAGGAAAGACACAAGTAGCCCGACCTTACTTACCGTATCCAAAATAGTGAACAAGTTCCTCAAGTTTCCAACTAGGTTCCTTCATGGCTCGTTGCCGAAAAGAGGACATTTTGCTTGTCTTGCTGCAGTTGGGAATCCAAAATAATGATAATTTGCAATAGGTTTATGTAGGCCGTGATAAAAAAGAATAGTAGTAAAGATGCAGAATGTACAATAAAAATTACTTTACAAGTCTACAGAATGAAAAATTTCTATTCGAAGGAGTCTCCTGTTAAAAGGATAGATACTTGGAAAATATCTTGAGACTAACCACAAGGTAACATAAGACACTCTCCCAGGTCCTTTGGCATTTTCGTCCTTTTGGAGAGGGATGGGAATCCGTTCAGTTGAAGAATATTTGCAGAGTGTGTGAATGAGAGAAGAATGGGATGGATGCTTGGGGGATCGTGTTGTGCGACTTGGTCTAGGGAAGCCCCTTTTGGTGATATGGTATTATTTTGTATATATATATATATGTATATATATAATATAAATTGGTGTCTTCATTCCTCCTCCTTGAACAAACAACAATACAACTCTATTTCAGCCTTCATTTTACAAGCAGGAACAAGTTGTTTATTTTAAAAAAACAGGTCATTCACACGAAAGTAAAAACTTTCATCTTCGACAGTTGCGTTGAACGTATCACTTTTCGGTTTGTTTCGACGCCTGTATGTCTACACGTAGTTCTTGGGCAAGTTTTTTGATTTCTTGAAGTGTCTTTCTCGCTCTCACCCCAGCTGCTTTGTTTCCTAACATTGTATCTTAGCGACAAACAATATTCTAAAAAAGTCTACAAACCTTTTTCAAAAAATTTGTCACAGTCTTCTTCCACCGTATTAAGAAGTGACTTGAGTTCTTCTACTTTATCCATAGGGGCAATATCCAATAAGAATGTGCTTTAATGCTTATTTGTGGGGTCCGAGGCCAGACGGAAAAACAACGCTCTACTCGCGTCCCGTTTACCCAAACAGGAAAAAATGCTGAAAAGTGAATTCCGTTTCGATTTTCCTAGGAAAGTGGCAGCCCGCCCAATGTCCCTATTTCCCCAACAGTCATTATTGGCTTCTCTTGTGCACGCGCGGTTTTCCTTTTCGGTGCTTTGTCGCTCGATCAACAAATGATCCAACAGAAAATAATTATTTCAGAAAAAAAGCGGTAGAAATGACGGCATACGAAATGAGCAATTCCGCACCTTCCAACCAGTTGCTAGTATTATCCCTCAACGCAAGACTCGTTACAGCTACAGCAATCCCAAGCATCACTGTTTCAAAAAGGTGAAAATCTAGAGTAAGCAAAGGTCCAGGCATAAACCAAGAACTGATAACCAGTAACGGTGCAACAAAGAGAGCCACTTGAACACTGCTCCCACAAGCAATGGAAATACTCAAATCAATATTTCCTTTGATAGCAAATGCACAGGCAGCTAGATGTTCAGCAGCATTACCAACAATGGGAAGTAAAACAAAGGCAACAAAGCTGCTTGAAAGTTTTGTTCTCTTGGAAAAACCTTGTATCGAATGTACCAAATATTCCGAACAATAACTCGTCAAAATAACGGTGCCAAGTTGAATTCCTACGGCAAGCCATAAAGAACCTGTCGAAGTGGCATCTACTAGTTCCTGTGTTTGAGAATCATTCCAATCTTCCTCCGAAATGCGCTTGGATGAGGAACGAATCATCTTGTGGTTATCATACAGATGTGCATGAGTAATCAATTCGAATACTAGAAACAAGAGATATAGGAGAAACATGAAAATGGCGGTTAGAAAGGAAAGTATCTGCACATTGGTTTTAGAGAGTTCCGTTTCTGTTGCTGAGAATACTGCTGGGATAGTAAATCCAAATAAAGCAACCGCTAGAACACTAGTGTTAGAGTCTGCGATGGCTGGATTGATGGGTTGCATTGTATGAAAGAGACCTCCCAATAAGAAACTCCAGCCTAGAACAAATAATAAGTTTGATAAAACAGATCCTAATAGTGTCGACTTGACGACGTCTATAAGACCGAATCGTAGTGCACTGACACCCAAAATCACTTCAACTGCGTTACCAAAAGTAGCGTTCAATAACCCGCCAATTACGTCGTTTGTGTGGGAAGAAATAACTTCTGTAGAATTACCTAGTAAGGTGGACAAAGGAATTATCGCTAAAAAATTCACAATAAATGTCCAGGTTTCACTATAACCCATCCAACCGAGTACCAATCCCAGTGGTACAGTAGGCAATAATAACAAATTCCACGAGAAATAGGTTATCCATAAACTACTGAAATGACCACGAAGAACGAAGGAAGTTTGTTGGTTTCGTACAAAAGATTTCCTAATCACACGTTTTGTGGAAGTTGCTCTCAATAGAGGCACCTGGTCATCATCTAACAGCATCACTTGACTGCCACACACAAAACAGACACTAATAATTTAAGAATGATTCCTAAAGAAGGCTTGTGTAAATTCCAATATATATATATATATATATAGTATTATTTATTGCCTTTATATTTAGAATTCTCATGATCAACGTCTAAAACAGAATCTACAACTCTTTTCATAGAACTATCCTCCGTCACACCCTTGAGCATACCTGACGCAGTTGTGGATATGAACGACAGAGGTGTCTTCAACCAATTCTTCAAATTTTCAGAAAAGCGTTGCGTACGCTCACGAAGTCGTCTCTTCTCTCTTCTGGACGTAAGTAAAGGAATATTGTACAGCCAAGGGCTGCAGTACATATCGTTGATATGAAAAGCGCACGGAAACCTATTCCTAGAGCTTCAACACGGAGCTTTTGGGATAATGAAAGCACTGTTTCATTCTGCCCAAGTGCTGCAGAATCTTTCCACTTCTTGAGATACTCATATCTCCCTCTAGTAAGGTCATAATACGAGTCTGTTGCAAGTCTAGCAGAACTGGTCAAATCGTGAGTAGGTAATGTGTGTTCCTTTTTTAGTGGAATCTCGTTGGTAATCTTCAAAGGAACTTTTAGGGGTCTCTGAACAGTTTGTGGAGTATCATTGGGTTTCAAAGATGGTACCCAGACATTTTGTAGTATCTCAGGAAGTCCTTCAAACTCTCCACTCCTTATTCTTTCCTCTAAAAGTTTGTTTTCTTCACGCAACTTATCCAATTCTTGCTTGCTGATTGTTTTCCTCAACTCCTGCGTTCCCAACTGCTCTCCTTTCCGGAAATAAGACGCCTCAGATGCTCGAGCTCTGGTGCTCAACAACGATGGCAACATTTCTCAATCATAATGACATCCATCTATCCAATTATTTTGTGATTTGTTGTGCTACGTCACCAAACAACAAGCAGGTTTTGAGTCAGGAAATTTCTCATTCTGCAAGATAGTTGATAAACTGAGAGAGTCCTTGAACTTAAAATCTCTCCATCATATCGAACACTCTACAAGCGAGCCGCATCTTTTCGTAGCAGATTAATGAAACAAATGGATGATAAAAAGGGGTCTCCAGCATCAAAGGAGTCGCAGATGATGTTTCTAAATAACATTTTAAATGGCTGCAGCACTAGAAATGGCAGTGGAAGAAGAATGCAGTAGAATTAGGGCCTCGTTGAAAACCACCTCATTTCGCATCTAAAAGAATAAACGATTTGTCTATAGGAGAGGAATTCACTGACGAACATGAGTCGTCAGGTTTCGATGTCTTCTCAAAGCTGTAAAGAACATCTGTACTTTTGGTAACATTCATTCTATACTGCTTTGTCTTTGACGAAAATATTCTAAACAGGTCCAATACAAATTAGCGATTTATCTAGAACATATGAAAGAGCAAATATTTGTGCATGATATTTGGGACCAAAATAAAGATCATAAATTTCCGATTTATAACAGTAAACTAAAATCTTATTTCAAGTCAAAAGTTGTCCTCTTCAAAACCTTCTGAGACATGAATAAAGATATCCTGAGTAAAACTATCCTTCCATCATTTTTTTTCTGAATGGCGCGTCAGAATGATTCAAAAATGCAAAGTAATCAGTGGCGCCAAAATGCAGTTGCTGCTGAATGTACCACTTCCTGGAGCAGTTGCCTATTGAAGACGACTACAGTGCTCACATTTTAAGCACTTGTTTCTCTAACAGCGGCCTAAAAATATTCAGGATATCTAGTGAAGTTGGAAAATTGGTTTATGGAGTCTACGATATTTCCGAATTCCGACAAGAACTGTTGACCTTCCTGAAAAATGAACAAGAAAGGCTTGACGAGTTCGTCTCTGAGTTGTCAAGAGCTTGGGATAAGACTTCCATTTTTGAAAGGTCCTTAGATCCTCTTATTCGTATTGACTTGCAGACCCCGGAAACGGATTGCAACCCTCAACAGTTCATCTCGTTTGATTCTTCCCTTATCCGTGTCCTCACCACTCTTCCACCAATTCAGGAGAACCTGTTTAATATTCTCATACTCAAATTATCCGAATGGCAAAGTTCAAAGATGAAGTCTTACCAGCAACCCAACTCACACGCTGCCACAATTCAAGAGAAAATTCTAGAACAACTGTGTTTCCAGCCAGTCATATTGCAAAGTAGTACTTTGGCAAGAAGTCTTGTTGAACTTATATCTGTTTCTTCTGATAGCCTGCAATACAAATTGTTGTTTCGTCTTCCTGATATACTCGATGAGGAAGGACAGGAATTGGCCAGCAGTTTGTTACTCAAGATAATTCCTCATTCTCCTCACTTGCTGAATCAAGCTCTGGAAGCTTTTTCATGTATGTCTCTGAGCCATGAAAAAGTCTCAACTATAGTCAAACAACTATGCGAAACTGGTTCAGGTCTTAGTATAAAGGCAATGTTAGATCTCATTCTCATGGTTCCTGAGCCAGACATGATGACGCATGTCTTGCGTTGTTTGCAGAGATCATGCATTGATTTTGTTGAAGATTCAAGTCAAATGTATGCAATAATCAAAAACTTTACAAAGCGAGCAAAGTCAAACGCTACAGCGAGGAAAAATATCTTGAAATATTATCGAACGAAAGGTGATAAACTTGAGGAACTGGACTATTTTCTTCTGTTTTTATTATATAGTGCTGGAGAGAAGAGATTCGTATTGCATTATGTATTCAAAAAAAATTGGAAACTAGGTAATCAACCTCTCTTTTCCTCTATTTACAATATTATCAAATTGTATCCAAAGTTTTCTCATGATCTATGTTCTTTACTTGAACTTGCAGCTTGTGATGCGAAAGAGGCCTTACAAGGTGAACAAATCAGTTTGATGTTCGTCACCATTTTAAGAGCATTAAAATGTATCGATAATGGCCCTACACAATTGATTGAATGTATTATTTCTTCTCTAGTTAGACTAGTTGAAAGACATCCCAGTGTCGCCAGTGATATTGGATTGTTTTCTTTACTCTATATTTCTCGAAACTGGCCTGAACTTGTCGAGACATCTCTTCGTTCATTGCAGATACTTTGGGAGTATCTTGAAGTCTTTGATGAAACAAATTTACGTTGTCTGTTTGAAGTGTCTGTAAGAGTACTACAGAGAACAAATCTACGCAATATGGAAACTTGTACTCTTTCGAGTTTAGCAATTCTTCTACAAAAGGACTTGTGCCACATTGATGAACGAATACGTAAAGTTGGTAAGCAACAAATTCTTTTTATGAATAGCCATTTATTCTTTATTTTAGGAATTATAGGAGCTTGTGCAAACCTGGAGCTCATTCCTTCACTTTTTTCAGAAAATCAAAACAATTCAAAACCAAATTTTCGACTAGCTCCACTCTTTATCAATACCATAACACCTCAGATACTACGAGAGTTTTCATATTTTGTGTCTCGTAGATTATTTAGCGTTGAAACTGTCAACAAAATACTGTCATCATCACTCGAAGTCTTTGAACGACATTTCTCTGTTGAAAGGAGACAAAAAATTGCCGAAGCAAGCCAGGACGATCTTTCCTCCTCATGCGAGGAGCAGGACGACAGTTCAATAACCACCCTCATTTTGAAGAATACGGACATAGATTTGTGGATGGGTTTCGAGTTGTATCGTTTAATTGCAAGGTGTTCCAGCTATGAAAGAGTTGAGACAAATGCATTAGCTCATGTGGTTTCCATTTTGTGCTTTGACCCTATGCAACAGACTGTTTCTGAAGACACTTTGAAACATGGGCTCTTTGCGGCAGGTTTTGCACGAATATCCATAGCCGAAATGGCCAACAACTTGGAACTAATAAGTCTTCATTTTAAAGAGTTTCGTCACATTGTTCAGATTCTCGTGAACTTGGAAGCTTTTCTTTCGTCAGCATTATATGATGATAATCACGTCAGTATGAAAGCAGTCTGGAAGCGACTTGCGGAAAGTTACTCAATCCAAAGTAAGTCCTCAAATTAGCATGAACTTTGTCCTTGCTTATGTGTTTTATAGACTTTATCGACTATAGACAAATTCTTCCCAACTTCTCTTTCGACACATTGCACAGATTTTGTCAGGCAGTGTTTAAAGCTGAACTTCGTCAAAACATGGATACTTTGATTGCTTGTTTTCATTGCTTTCTCATTGACTATCGTCGTGACATTGAATCCTTTGACGACCAAGTAGTCTATGACAAATTTTCTCCATGTTGTCGATACCATTCGGGCACTTTTTGTCTGGTGACTTTGTTAACATTACTAACTTATAACAACGTTATGCAACCTCAAAAAGACTCTCTTTTGATGACAACACTTCATTTAGCTTGCGAAACTTGTTCGTATGAGCTCAGAAACAAAAATGCTTTGCAGCTTCTTATGGTAGATGACGATGTTTGTCTTCACTACCTCGTTGAGGCAAATATGCTACAAGACTCTAATGATGCATTGCACAATGAATTATTGAGAATAGAACATTTCTATCATCAGTTATTTTCCCTCTTTCTAAAAATTTGGAAGTATGCTGAGTCCAACTGTTTGGCTGCATTAATTGAATTGTTGAATATCATATGGAAAGTGCATCCATCACAAAACGATTCAGAGAGTTGTCCTGAAATTGAAAGCATTATTCGATTACTTGAAGAAAGGAATTGGGTAAACCAATTGAATATGGAGCATAAAGAGAGAATAGCCGAAATCTTGTTAAAAAACTCCAAAACTGAGTTTTTCCAAGTTTTATCACATTCCAAGGCATTGTTTGAGGGTGACGATTCAACTTGTTTTCGTCTTATTTCAGAACTTGGCAAAGTTTTGGCTTCCATTGATCGACAAAAGTTGAAAGAAATGTTACTTCGACTTTCTTTGGAGCATCTCGAGATGGAAGTTAAAAAGTACCAAGCTTGTGACATTGTACAACCAAGTCAGCATGATTGGATTCAAACTCTGAGCATCTTTTCGCTCGTCTTCTTAACATTTCAACACATGTTACAAGAAGCGAAAGAAAAGGCTTCCTTGAAATATTTGGGTTTCTGTTTAAAATGGGGAAGGAAACTTGTTGCAATTATTCTCGATGGCGGCCTGCAGTTGCTTACAAAGGAACTGATCCACGACAAAGCTCATGCCATCAAGCTGTTCAAGGAACTCCAAAAATGTACCAGATCTATTCACCAGATTTGTTTATTCTGTAAAGAAACAAAGACGGAATCTCTGTTGCTCTTATTACCGCCTGTCAAAAAGCAACTTGAAATGCTCATTTTTCGTGTCAAGGAAATGCTTCAGAAGCAAGGTTTAGCACATCTATTTTGGCTTGGGAATTTAAAAAATAAGAACTTGCAAGGTGAAGCATTACCTTCTCAAATCAACGAGAAAGAATAGCTTTAAGACTAAAGGAATGTCTGTTTTATTTTGGTTTACGCTTGCCGTTATTCCTCAGAGTTCTTGTTTTGCAGTGTGTATGTGGCGAGAACCTACTCTCATCACTTTGTTTTTCCTTTCTTCGTTTACGTGGCTAGTGGCACGCAGTTTGGTAGCACTTGCTTGGATAATATTTTGGCCTTCCTTGACTTTGTACACTTTTTGGGTTCTTGTGAGTGCATGCTTTGAGGAACTGGCGAGATACGTTGTGTATAAAACGCACAACCAGATGAACTCCGCGTTATGTGAGTATAAGAACTCTCGTCATAGAGCAAGTTGTTTGCAGTTGGAGGGATTTATAGTCGGGACTTCTTTTGCCGTGAGTGGCTTCTTTGCTGGTGCCGGAACTAAGCTGATTCACTTGTGGACTGAGGACTCGGGTTCTTTTGAGTCTTTGAGTTCTGATTCGCTTGCTACGATTTTGTGTATATATTCAGTTCTCTTGTCAGGTACAAGAATCATTATTGGCTTTTGTAGCTGGACTGCTATGTCTGACTATCAATACAGACAAGTGTTTTTGTTTGGTTTGTGGAGTGTGGCAGTTCAGTTGATATTTCTCAAGGAAACTAACTCCATCAATGTTTTTTTATCGTTGATGGTTATTTTGAGTTTTCAATTGATTTTTTTAGCTGTTTTGTGTAAAAGGAGGTGGTATTCTATGATCTCGTATGATATAATTTCCACTGGAACGGCTTTGAGTGATTCTGCTTGTTCAGAAGAACAGAAATAGAAGCCGTATGTTTTGGAACCTCTATCTGTTTTAGTGACTATAACCAGAGAGAATTTCTTTGTTTAGAGTTATAAGTGTGTGGTAATATCAAGTTGGAGTGAATGTGAGTTTATTCATAACAGTCGGCATACAATAACATTGTAAGTGTTGAGGATAATTTTTTCTAAATAATCAAACTGTTCTCAAATTTGGTGAAAAGACTTTACATGGAGATATCGAATTGTTTTCATTGCTCATAAGAGCTATGAGAAGCAATGTTATTTTGATGCGAAACAAGTTAGTTCGGTTTATATGTTTTATTGGAGATTCTTTTCAAGTAGGCATAGTAACTTCTTTTTTATAAAATACATGTAATATTTTTATTCTTCAAGTCAGTCATTTTTCAAGACATCTGTAAAAGGTTTTGAGTCAGTGACATTGTGTTTTCAATATCCAATGAATAAGATATGAATTTGAACCTTAGCCATTCATTCATGGGTTTTTTAGTTACTTGTAAGATCCTATTACATAGAACGATTGAACAGTTATAATTATGGGTATCAAAATTGCACTTCTTGAGTAAAAGCTGATTTCTACTTATTTTTGTATGCATGAGAGTCAAGGTGGCTTGTTTTATGATTTTATATGCATATGTGTTTGTTCTTGCAGTCATTCAAGATCGGAATGTTAAATGGCCTTATAGGGAAACATTGAGGTCTTTCATGGTATGAAGGAAGATGTCAAGTCAATACAGCCCTAATAACTTTGATATAACTATCATTTCATAATACTGAAAAGGTTATGAGCCACATTCTCTCAAGCCACCTTGGAAATCATATTGAGCAAATGAAATTTTATCTTTTGATCTTTTGGGAAACAGGAATCTTACTGTTCAAATGGAAAATGCTTCTTCTTCTAGCACAAAACTGGGTACAACTTTAGCAAAAGAAGTGTTAAAGAGTGGTGCTAGGAAAAAGAACCTTCAAGTCTCTGCTGCTACTTCCAATCTGCAGCGGTCTCAGACGGGTCGTTTCCTAGGTTTTGTTGATCTCGTCTTATTAGGTGTGGGTGGTACTGTTGGAGCTGGTGTGTTTCTTCTGACGGGTATTGCAGCAGCGAGAGACGCTGGTCCAAGCATCGTACTTTCTTTTGCTCTTGCTGCTTTTGTTTGTGCCCTTTCTGCTTTTTCTTATGCCGAGATGGCTTCAAGATTACCCAGTTGTGGCAGTGCATACGCTTTCGCATATTCTACCATTGGAGAACTTTTCGCTTTTCTTGTTGGTTGGTGTCTAACTTTGGAATACGGAATATCAGCAGCTGCTGTGGCTAGAAGTTGGGCTGCACACGTTAGCGAAGCTGCTCAACTTCCAAAGTTTCTCCACAACAGCTCAGGTCTCAGTATACTTGGCTTCATTTTGGTAATAGCTTTGACTCTTATTCTTTGCTCCGGTATGAGAGAAGCAAAGTGGATTATCGACTCGGCAGCCATCTTGTATGCTTTGGTCCTCTCTGCCATACTTGTAAGGGGACTGTTTTTAATCAACCCTACTAATTGGATTCCTTTTGCGCCATATGGGTTTTCAGGTGTTGTTGCTGGAGCTTCTACTGTGTTTTTTGCTTTTGTTGGTTTTGATCAAGTTGCCGCTGTGGCAGAAGAAGCCCACAATCCTTCACAAACTGTTCCAAAAGCAATTTTGACTTGTTTACTTATTGTATTCACCATATATGCTGCTGCCGCTCTTGTTCTTACTGGAATAGTTTCATATACAACTCTAGATACACAAGCTCCGTTTATCGCAGCATTCAAGGAACGTGGCTTGGCTGTCTTTGGTCGTCTTGCAGCCATAGCAACTGCATTGGGTATGCAGAACACTGCAATGGTGGCTTTAGCAGCACAGCCAAGAATATTTTTTGCTATGGCTAGAGATGGATTGCTCCCCGAGTTGTTTGGAGAAGTATCAGGACCAGGTTCAGCACCAAGAGCATCTTCTTTACTATGTGGTTTTGGAGTGGCTATATTGGCATTGTTGGTTCCTTTGCAAACGCTGACAGACCTGGTTTCCGGAGGAACTATTCTTGCTCTACTTTCGACAAATGTTGCAGTTTTATATCTACGTTTGCAAATATCAGGACATGAGGGAGATTCCAAAATACTGCTGATTCTCTTTGTATCCTCATGTGCCGTTGCCTCGTGGTTATCACGTGTTATGCCATATAGGATTGTTGGAGTCATTATAACGCTTTCTATTGTAAGTTTTCCTTTTTTCCTTTTGATGAGAATGCCCTTTACAGACGAGTCCAATCCACCCTCATTCAGGAGTCCTGGAGTTCCTTTTGTTCAAGCTTGTGGCATATTTTTCAATTTGTTTTTGTTCTTCAGATTACACACTGCTGCTCTTTCCATGCTTGCCGTGTGGTTAGTGATTGGTTTCACTTTTTATGTTGCATATGGTATCCGTCATAGTCTGGGAAGTGCATGGGAGCGTGTAGATAGTGTTGCCTTTGCACAAAGGCAACCTCATCTGACATTTAATCTACGTTCGAGTTTCGACAGTCTTGGAGAGGAAGCATCAACAAGTGAATGGTTCCAAGCAAGTGATGTAACGACGGAGTAAAATATTCGTAGTGTAAATCTATTGGAATGAAAATCATGAAACACTTTTATCCTGTTCCTTGCAGGATATACTTGACATACCAGAGAAACAAGTAATTTTCATGGAAATAGTCTTATTGCCTCTCCACGGAAAGGTTTGGGTTAGAATTCTCCTGTAAAGCTCTTACATTTCTTAATGCTCTTCTTCTTCTAACGAAGAAAGCAGTCATACCCATTGCTGTCAATCCCCCTGCAACAGAGCCTATCACTATTCCTGCAATCGAACCACCACTCAACCCTCCTGAAGAGCTATGAATCTTAGCAGACACAGGTTGACTTTGTTGAGGTGATGATGTTGTGGTTGGTGTTGGAATAAGTTTTGGAGTTGGTGTGGCTTTACTCGAAGTATGAGTTGCATTATGATTTCCAATCTTTTGGTCGCCACCACTATGACTACTCAATGGAATGTCGGTTGATGGAATGGTTGCGCTGGGTGTTGCAATTGGAGAAGGAGAAGAAGAAGCAACAGAAGAAGAAGGAATCGTTGTTATGGTTGCTGTCGCTGTAGGATCTGGTTGTGACGATGTTGATGGAATCAATGTTGAAATGGCTGTAGGAGGATCTGAAGGCCATATAACTTGCTCTAGTCTTCCATAGGCATTGAAAAATGGCATGGGTATGCATGTATCAGAAGAAATTTGGAACATACCACAGAGACTACAGTTGAGGCACATCCAGTCTTTACATATTCTGTAAAATGTGCCATAGGAATTTTTTTCGAACCAGAAATAAGATTCCATCTGGGGCATGAAGGTACAAACCTGCCAGTCGAAGAGACTTTCCCATTCCAAGTCTATCTTCTCTTCACACAGTGAATCTTGACATAGTGTCAGCATTACATATTCATTTGTTGACTGCTGCCTCGTTTGAGAAGAAACAAGCCATGTAGATATTTTTTCCGCTTCAACTTTGATGATAAAAAATAATAAAACAAAGAACCAAACCCTGTAGGTCATTGAAAATAACAATCTTGAAAAATTGTTCAAGAAGGAATCGTTTCTATGTATGAATGACCGAAATGAACAACTTGTCATGATGATGATGTTGCAGGAAGCTGATTGATTTGACGAGCGCATTTTTCTTCGTTGTTGTTTTTTTTGGCGCGTAACAGAATATGCAAACGCCACGAACTTCGTTCAGGCGCGCACTTCCGTTTCCAAAAACTTTTAGCACACCGTATGATATAGATAATAACGGGAGAAAAATCAACTTGGAACTTGCCACCACTCCGCCACACTCAAGTTACACGGAATCAGTCAACTCGCAAGGGATAAAAGATCCAGCGAATTTTCTCTCTAGCTGCGAGACGGAACTCCGATTTGGTTTTTTTTCTGCTTTAAGCGGGTTGGAATTGGCAAAAAAATGTTCTTCAGTAGACCTTTCAAGTGAAAACCAAGTAGACTTCGTCTTGAGTGAAATTCAGTCTCAACTTAACTCCAAACGTGAAATTATTTCGCAGCTGTTACAGGACCGTTCCCTGCACCCGGTTTACAGAGAGCCACTTGAAAGATTATTGAAAGTTCTCCAAAGTGAGAGAGATACTTGGTACTTGTTGAACATAGTGACAGTTTCCAGCCCTGTGGATTCAGTGACTGCTTCTTTGAAACCGCCCGCGCATTGGTATGACAAACAAACTACGACATTGATCAAATGTAGATGTATTTTGGAATGGTGTGAAAAAGTGGCTATGGAACGTATTTTTGGAGAAAAGCCTGATGAGACACCCGAGAACTGTGTCCGCAAGGTTGAACAAAAGCTGGCACCGCTAAATGACCCTGCATATTGTTGGTCACATACCTCAAGTTTGGAAGGTAAGACAAAACTGGACCCGGATTATCCATTTAGAAAACACGAGCTTCATCAAACTGATCGACATGCGGATGACCACATTTGTCATCAAGTGTATATTTTGTTTCGTGTCGGCTTGTTGGATAAAGCAATTCTCGTCACAGAAAAGGTGGAGCAAGTATGGAGAGGCATTTGTTTGTTAGGTTTCTTTGGTGCTTGGAATGCTGCTAGTAACGGAGAGATTGGACAAACTTGGAATTTGTGGAAACTAGCCGCAAAGGAAATTGCTTCGAACCCGTCAACGAATATATATGAAAGGAGCGTTTTTAGTGCTCTTTGCGGGATGCCTTCTAGAGCTCTTTCAGTGTGTCAGACTTGGGAAGATCAAGTGTGGATTTATTTTTTCTGTGAAGTTTTAAAGTTTTGGGAAGAATTTCTCTTTTCAGAATCTCCATCTTTGCGTAGTGAAGAACACATTTTTTCGGTCTTTGAACAATGTGAAGGGATAGATAAAGACGGTTTAGAATTGAATGTCATGCGTCGGGTTCAAAGTTTTTTAGCTTTAGGTATTGATTTGAGTTCTCATTTAGCTCAAATGCTTTTGCAGTTTCTTTTATCTTGTCAGAGTGCGCATGAAGATTGGTCCTGGTTTTTGCGGTTTAGTGCCCATGTGGTCATTCTACTAAGAATAAGTCGTGGGAATGAAGAGGATGAGCTATTTCAGCGATATTCAGAACAAATTTTACTTGCGTATTGTAAACATCTTCTATTTTTGTACGTGTCAGATGAAATGCAGGCAGCAGAACAAGGACTGACGAGGTCAAAGACACCTTATGATGAAATTATGATGGTTTACTTTTCTTATCTAATGGATGAGTCCAATTTGGTGACCTGTTGTGTAGAATATATGGTCAGTGCTTTGAAAGCAGATACAATGACGGAACAAGTTCGTTTGGAACTAAAGAGTCGACAACTTTCTCAACTTCATTCAGATGAACGCCGAACTTCGTGCTTGGGGAAGATTGGACAGTACTTAGCTAGTTTTCCTCGTTCTATGTTAAACAAAATAGTAGAAACTGCAGTTGCTCACGTGTGGAACCATTATCTATCGAATGAAGAATCTGATGATGTCAGAATTTTGGACAGTGATCTGTTTCTTATCCGAAGTGTCGACTTTTTAATTTTCCCAGCCTATCAAAATTACCATCTAGCAGTTGCTTGCGTCAATTTATTTGTGAGAAAGTTCATATTATCCGGTAAAGTTTTATCAGCTCAAAATACTCTTGATGAGATTTCAGAAGATGTTTTACTGGAAATTGAGAAGGAGCGGTCCTTATGGTCTTTGAGTCATGAATTCCGTTGTTGGCAACAGTTTTTCAAGGCATGGGATGCCATTTTGGAGTGGAGAAAATACGCCATGTCACAGCGCCCAGCATCTCTTCCATCGAATATCAGCCATATTTTGAATCCAACTGATGATAATGTTTCCACTGAAGAACAACTTTGGGCAAGGCATGTGCTGGAAAATTACGAAACGGAATGGAAGCAGTATCTAACTCATTGCAATTCATTGGGAGAAATCTTATCGAAGGAGGTTATTTCCACTTTAACTATGGAAGGAGGCTGGCTGGTGGATTCTCTTCCATATGAACCTCCAGTTTCAGTGTGTCTTAATATTTTTGATCATGTGGAACGTCAATTAGAACTGGAAAAGATAAGACGACAATATGTTCCATTGATGCTCATGCAATTGGTTGATGTTTACAAGCAGATGGGAAAGTTGAGTTCTTGTGTTGAACTCGTTCAGCTTGTAGCCGAGGATGCCTCTCAGTTTCTTTCGGATTTGGGTACAGAAGTATTGGAACCATTTATGCAACAAATTATTCAAGTTTATTTGGAGTATTGTGACGAACAAGCTCAAAGTACAAAATTTCCTTTTGTAGGAGAACTTTTCGAAGCGACCTTATGAAAAGTGACCCACATTTGGTTCTTTCCATTATTCATTTTCACATGCAAGTTGCCTGGTGGCGCCTTTTGGGTTGGTCAGCCAAGGATAAGCCACTTTCACAATATATTGTTGTGAAAGACAATGCATTTTGTGAAGGAGCACCGTTTATGTATCAACTGGCTTCAGTCTACTTGCAGAATAATTTTTGTTTGTTGTATTTGTCTACTGAAACACCTTGGTATTCATTATATTTGAGTTTAAGAAAGTTGGTGAGTGACAACTGAGCTTTTTAAAGATAAACTGACCTTGCACAGGGAGTACGTCTAGACTCCAGCTTTTTTAAGGGGCGCATACTGTTCCTTGATGGTATGGACTCTCTGGAAACAACCCAACAGGATTACCCTGACTGTTTTTTTCAACACGTCAAAGTGAACGTTAAGAATCCATACGATTTGACTAGACAAGTTTGTAGTTCGATGGATCAGTGGCTCACTGAAAGACTCGATTCGGAACCACTGTCTTTAGCTATTCTTGTAGATAGTGCTACTTCTATTCTCTATCTCAGTAATCAGTCAAACAGTTTCAGTTTATTGTTTCACTATCTTCGGGTTATGGGACGAAAGTTAAGTCCAACACTATATTGTGTATGCCAACTTATCCATTTTGATATGGGTTATGGTGACGAGCTTCTCAAGGAAGCAAAGTTTTATGATAGTCTTATCTTACAGTTGGATGCTTTGCCGTTGGGTGTTCCTTCCGAACAAGACGGTCGTTTATCCATCGAAGAACGTGATCAAGCCATATCTACGGTCCTTTTTAAGATACTCGAAAATCAAATCAAGTTCTTTACTATTTGAGTTATTCAAAGACTATTCTTCTCCTTCGTTTTCAGTAGCCAATCTTTTTGCACCCTCTTCTTTCATTTTCTCATATAGCCTCTCTCTCCTTCTTCGCCTTACAAATCAAACGTCAGCTTTGCGTTTCTATACTTGTTCCCCACTTACTCTTTTCGTTGACAACGAACATAGGCCTCCTTTTCCTCTTCACAAGACCAAGGCAACAAATAGTGTTCTCTCAAACAACGGCGCAAAGGAATATACAGATGCGCACAATAGTCTCTTTTATGAAGTGGAACCTCTATTCTTTTGGGTAAGTCTCTGTTGAGATCTTGTGTTCCTACTTACGTTCTTCGTCTAGTTTCTCTACTGATACTTGCATCCTGGCTATTTATCATCTGGTGAGTTTCGTTTACACATACCATAAAGATGCATACTCACAAGGATCGCCTCCCGTATATTTTTCATAGGACCTTTGAAACGCAGCAAATCCCATTCGAACAGTATCACAAACCAACTAGAGCAACCCCAACTCCAATGGCCTATTTCTTCTTTCGTTGACAAATCTATTTACTTTGTTCGTATGCAATAATAACTTGACGATGTTTCTAGAAAGCTATTTTTGAAAGCTATTGTAATATCTAAGAATCTATCTTCTGGATTCCCAACGGTACAGTTGTTAGTTCATTTCCTTATTCATTACTACTCATCCCTATCTGACACAAAAGATATTTCTATGTCTGTACAGAAATATTCTTCTTCTCAAAAAGAGGAGGAAAAAGAAGAAGAATAATAATAAGCAATGATAAGGATGACGTGTCCAATGCTTTCTCCCTCATTAGACACTACAGAATTCTTCTCCAGACGTTCTCTTTCTTTTATGAGAAGAAGAATGATGCTGTGGCTAACCATTGATTTCATTTGGACACTGCAAAGGCCACGTATTGAAACCTAATTCATTGTCTTTTCTTTGTTCTCGTTTGTGTCTTGTTGGTTTATTCAACTGTTGTCTTGGACATCTTTACTTATGCTTCGAACATTGCATCAAAAGAGAACATCAACTTCTTCCATATCTTCCACTGCAACCGACTCCAGAACTTCTAAACTGGACAGGTACGGCTCCAGTGTAGGAACAGAAGATATGGAACTACCACCATTTGGTTCATTACCTTCATCTCATACCAGGAAAACCAGTTTATCTACTATGGCAAAACATTCCGACTCCAAAAAAAAGACACAAGATAAACCCATCCCTACTCGACCTGATGACTTGAAAGTAGGTTCCATACCAACCGATGGATTCCATTACAAAGACCAACGAAAACAAGTTTTCCAACAACATCAGCAACAAGAAGAAGACCTCAATGACCTCCGCTATAGTGCAAGTTTGCCTACTTCCAATGCACTGTTGAAAAACATGCAACGAAAAATCACAAAAGAGTCTTCCATCAAACCTTATGATGCTTCCAAAATAGTGGTTTGTGTTAGAAAACGTCCTCTAAGCAAAAAAGAAAAGCTAAAAAGTGACCCCGATGCTATCAAAGCTGTGGATAACACCGTTCATGTGTTTGAGCCTAAACTGAAAGTAGATTTGACAAAATACACCGAAGTTCATCCATTCACGTTTGATGTAGCCTTTGATGAAAATGCAAAGAATCAAGATGTCTATAATAGTTGTGCAAAACCATTGGTTCAGGCATTCTTTGAAGGAAGTAAGGTCACTTGTTTTGCATATGGACAAACAGGAGCTGGTAAAACTCATACCATGATGGGAACTCCAGAAGAACCGGGTTTGTATACTTTGGCTTTGCAGGATATATTTCAAATGAAACAAAAGAAAGAATATGCACATCTCGGAGTGTATATCAGTTTCTTTGAAATATATGGTTCTAAACTGTTTGACCTCTTAAACGGAAAGAAACGAGTGGAATGCCGTGAAGATGCCAAACAAAGAGTACGGATAATCGGATTAGAAGAAAGACTTTGTGAGGATCCCAACCAAGTAGCAAAGACAATAGAAGAAGGCGGTAAATGCCGTAGTACTGGAAGTACTGGAGCCAATGCAGATTCTTCTCGTTCTCATGCTATTTTAGAAATTCAACTCAAATATATGGATGCTCAAACTGAAAACCCAAGTGAATCCGACCCATCTTCTGTCTATGGAAAGTTATCATTCATTGATCTTGCTGGAAGTGAACGAGCTGCAGATACTACTCACAGTGATAGACAAACTCGTATGGAAGGAGCTGAAATCAACAAGAGTTTGTTGGCTCTTAAAGAATGCATCCGAGCACTTGGACAAAATCAATACCATACTCCCTTTCGAGGAAGCAAATTGACGTTGGTACTGAAAGATTCTTTTATCAGTGCCGATTCTCGCACTGTGATGATAGCCAATGTCTCTCCAGCAGCATCCAATTGTGAACATACTTTGAATACACTTCGATATGCTGATCGTGTCAAAGAACTTCGAAAAGATTCCCCTTCTCATCGTCGTGCTAGTTCAACTGCTTCATTTGCTTCCATGGATACTAGAACGACTGAAGTAATGGATCCCATTCCAGAAGATAAAGGGAAAAAAGTAACTCGTTCGGGTTCGAATGAGACTCAAGAGTCCACAGATTTTGATATATTTCAAGAAGAAATGGAAAGAGATGAACAAGATAAATCTGAACGACAACAACAACAACAACAACAACAAGAAGAAGAAG
This sequence comes from Galdieria sulphuraria, assembly GCF_000341285.1. NCBI lineage: Eukaryota > Rhodophyta > Bangiophyceae > Galdieriales > Galdieriaceae > Galdieria > Galdieria sulphuraria. Next base: position 120,036 of record NW_005178454.1, read on the forward strand.
AAGAAGAAGAAGCCAAGACTTCGTTTCGTTCAACGAGAAGTCGAATTCCACCTCCTGCACCTTCTACTAGTTATACCAGTCGCAGTAGCAAATTAGCATCTTCTTTGGCATCTTCTTATACCACCATGGATAGTGTTCGAAGTTTGAGAGAGTCTAAAAGAGTTGTTACTGACAGTTCTTCCAAAACAGCCAAGGAGACCAAACTCAGTTCTATCTTTAGTACCGACTCTAAATCGAATGAGAAAGAAAAAACAACAACTTCTTCGAGATCAACCAGACCCACCAGAACTAATGACAAGACAATAGAAAAGGAAACTCCTATTGGAAGTGCAAAGTTTGGTTTCTTATCTTCTCGCATGAAACCTGGAACCACACCCACCACAAGTACTTTAGGAAGTAGCTTATCCACAAAGAATCAAGTACGCCCAAGTACTACACCAAGTAAGAAACATTTAGAAAAGGGACTCTCTAATAGCTTTATGATGGATGAAGATAACAGCAACTTACAAGGAGAAGAAGCCATTCTTTCAGCACATCGACAACATATCGATGAAATTATGGAATTGGTGAAACATGAAATGTCCCTGTTGAAAGCTGCTGAACGTCCAGATGCTCCTTTTGAGGAATACTTGGAAAGATTGGAAAGATATTTGGAAAGAAAATTATCCACCATTCGAAAGCTACGGGATAAAATATTTGATTATCGTAACACTATATAGCCTTGTGTCTCTATTTCAGATTTATTCTCTTTCCGCTTCTTCTTTCCAATAGAGAATGGGGAATCCTACCATTGGAATACATATAAAAGGATGATGTTTTGTCTCTTCTCTCCTTTGTTAAAATGTCTCTCAATAGTTTATCCATATCTTTTGTGCAGATGGTTGATATTCCCATAAAATCACGATACTTGGAAAGGCTCGATGCATACTGAATACAAAGTATAAAAAAGAATCCATAAACCCTAAGCAAATATGAGGTTCCCACGATTCGCGACATATCTCAGGAAGGCGATCAACTGGAATATATTCCGTTTCCATCAACATCTTTCTTCGGTCATCTCGATAACCTATAAAAAGATGTGGAATTCCTGCAAGAAAACACTGAACCCAATATCGAAGATACTTTCTTTGATAGAAATCAGGAATCACTTGCTCCTTTTTCCATTTCTTCATGGTTTTCAATTCAACATAATGACAAATCGGATATTCTGCTCGATTATCTTTGCTCCATAAATGATAAGCATCCCAACAATCTACTTGTGCTGATATCAACAAAGTATGCTTTCCAATAGAAGTTTTTACAATACTACAAAACTCTTGATTGGCATCCACAACAACGTCATCGCTCTCACAACAAAGGTGTTCAAACTTGTAACCACAATAGGCAAAATATTTGTCTCTATCTGTCACCGGCTCAAGTTCCTCCGATGGACATATATTCAACACTATCAAATTGTTCTCCAAATGACTCGTCATCTTCCAACTCTCCTCAGTGTTGTATGGCGTTAAAGCTATTTTATTCAAATTGTTACGAAACGTGAGAAACTGGATGGAATCATCAACGTTCACGAAAGCTTTCTCTAGGCTCTCTCGTACAGGAGATAAACTAATGGAAGAGCTTTGGTCTTTTGGGATAAAGCTCTCGTAACCCTGATTCAAGCAACTCGGAACTTGTGGAATCTTCAAGGTCTTTAACGCTTGTCTACTACAAGGAACGTAATGACTTGCAGATAACCTGGAGAAACAGGCAACTTCAACAGGTGAAGAAACAGGTACTTTTTTGGGTGTTGTTTTCAGTTCTTTCAAACAACGTTGAACATCAAAGAAAGGACGTTTTTCTTGGTTCATCGAAACAAGAAATAGAACAAGTCGAATAAGATCAAAATGGAAAAAGTGGTTTATCTATTTTCCATTGGAGGAGAGCAAGATAGATTGTAGCAGATCCCGTTATCATGTATACACTAGGAGTACGTGACTCGTTCATGATTGCACATTCTTTCCAAGGTGAAGCTTTTGGACCAGCTCAAGGTGTAAGTAGTCGACTTGCGAAAATATATGGGCAGTAACACCTTTCGACTCTAGCTCCACGGTGCAACGTATACAGTAGACTGTGAATTTCGGTCCACAAACCTGCAACCTCAGTTGAATTGGTACGTCTCTGGTTGTTTTCGAAGTGTAACTGAACAAGAGAAATGAACAGGGTGATAGATATCGGTGAAGCAACACAAATTCTCAAGGTGAATGACGACTTTTTTATGAGGTTATGGTAACTTCGAATAATAGGATGTATTGTCATTGTATAATTATAGAAATCTTGACCAACTAGAAGAGTTTCAAGTATGCGTTCATTCCTATTTTTTGGGAACAGTGACAACTCGCTTTCACAGGGACAAAATACTACTACCGAGTATTTAGCAAGGGTGATACATGATAAAGTACTTTCGAAAGCAAAGATGTTGGGATTTCAAGGTATTTTGAAAGTAAGTCTTATGGAAAGCTTTCGTGCCTGGGCTAGTTACGAAAGTGACTAAAAAAATACTGTTGGATATATAAAATCAATTTTACTTTGGATTAGAAAGGGGAGCCGTAGCTCAGCGGTAGAGCGGACGACTGCAGATCGTCAGGCCAGTGGTTCAAATCCGCTCGGCTCCTTTTTTCTTTGTTGAATGTCATCCTGTTTTTTTATGTTTTGGTTCTCTGTATAGAGAAGACGCCAATAGATTGAAAAAATGTGACGTACTATCCTACTCAAACGAAAACCAAGTAATAAACCATTCAACAAGATAGATTGTTGTTCTAAAACAAAAATTCTTGTTGTTTTCTGAAGTTGAACAACGAATCTATAGGAAACTCCAAAAATAATGTTGAAAAAGATGACAAATATATATTTGTATGTATTCTATAACTGAACGTTGCTCATGTGCTACTCGCCCCTTTTAACAAGGATGCTGCTCAATAGAAATGATTAACTTCGAAGCATACATGTTATTGACTCCAAGTTTCCGAAACGAATCGCACACCAACCAAAAGTTTTGCACATACCAAATATTTGATTTTCTTCACGTCGAGAGGAAATTCTACACAAACGATGATGCGGCTCGTCTCTTGTTTACCATTGAAAGCGAGCGACCTAATTTCAAGAGAATGATGTTTCGAAAAAGCAGTTTCCGATAAAACATTAGATATGGCGACATCTCATAAAAAAAAAGGCATATACTTCAAATTAATATATCAAGGAAAAAAATAGATCAAAGGTAGCAGAAACTTTGACAGGGGAAACCTATAAAGGAAAATCGCAAGTAAAGAAACTACGCCAATGGCAGTATGCAAGTTATTCTAAAACAACGTTTTAATAAAAAATGCTGCAATTTCTCCGTTTCCTCCAACTACGTTTTCTTGACGATGCATATAATAAAAAAAGGTTTACCAAAAAAACAAGACATAATAATGGAACAAGAAAAACACTAGACTTTCTCATTGTGATAATATCGTATTTTTGCATTGTCGACGTAAAAAATTGCAAGTAATCCAAAACTACGTGAAAAATTGCTTAGTATCCTGTAAGTGTATCTTCTTGGAGAGCAAACTCGATTAGAACTCAAATACAAACATTTAAAATTTTCCGCTGAAAAAGATGCGTACATACTGAGCAAAAATAAAACAAAGTGAAATAAATGTCGACTAAAAAGAACAAATAGAGAAAAAGAAACAGCCTGTAAACTAGATAAAAAGATAAACTGCACAAAACTAAGCCTTGAAACATGACTATACAGGCAAATTCTTTTACAAACGTTTTGCAAAGTAGACTGTAGGATGTATTCGAAAGTAAAATAATTTGCGAATTTTTTTCTTGGAAAGGACAAGTTGACTGAGTGATTATTAATTTATAACCTAAATTTCAAAGCCATAATACAAATGCTTAGAAGGAAGCAAAATTAATTTTTAAAAAATTAAATTTTTCGCAGTGGGGCTAAAAAAATTGTATTTCACAATTGTATTGTCTTGAGCTTGAAAATCTGAAAAAATACAACCATGCGGCCAATTTAAAGACAATTTAATTATGACAGAAACACAAATATTTGGCACTTTCAGATTGTAGGAAAAATTAGCAATTTTATATAATTTAAGCAAGTACTTCTCTGAATAGACTATACCACTATTTTACAAGTGAGAAAACTAGACGTCAATTACAAAGATACTGAGATTGCGAGCGAAGTCTCATAGAAGGTACGAACGATCTAATGTAGACGTCGAGGAGCTCCGAGGTTCCCTAGGAAAATGAATATCAGCGTGATGATGGCCGAAAATATGAAATGACGGACGCATGAAACAAATAACGATTCATCACTGCTAACTGAAACATCAAATACAGACTTATTATATCCTCTTGCTTCTGCAACCGTGTTCATTCCCCATGTACATAGTCTTATCACGTTGTCATCAAAGCAAGATATGAGAACATTTTCTTCGTATGTCCTCAATCTACTTGGAATACCCTTCATGACAAAAGCATCAATATCAAGCAATCAGACGAAATACAGTCTCAAAACGAACCATGAATGAAGTGGATCGAACAATTTCTCCGGTAGCCACATAACATATTGATAGATTCTTTGCTCCATCTCCAATCAACAAAAAATTACTATCACTATCGAACATTGCAGTGGTAATAAAACGTTTGGAACTGCTTGGACGGTGCTTTCCTACATATTGTTTTGTCAACAACAGCTTTCTCGACAATATCAAAGGGTCCTACTCTTTCTATCAATCGTGCGAATGCACTGTCCACTTCTCAGGTCCCACAATCGTAAGGTACAATCCTCTGAACACTAAGAGAAAAAGAAATACCGTTCAGCTTGCAGAACGATATGGGAATACTTACGGTGGCGACAAGTGAACTCGATTTTTTATCCAATATGACATCATGTAGATAATCTTCGTGTCCTTTCAAAGTAGTAACTACTTTCGATCGTACATAATCGTATACATATGCTTTTGAGTCTCCACCAGCAGCAATGATCAAGTTTTGTGAAGAATGTATTGCGATACCGTTGGTTTCCCCGTATCCCATATCTATCCTTTGAACAGCGTCCAATTTGTTTTCACTTAGAGACAACCGTGTATCCAAGTCATCCCAATGGAAACAACGCAAGTCTCTATCGCCTCCAAGCCATAACAAGTTGTGATTTTCGTCGGGAACGAGAGACTAGAAATAGGTCAACAACGAAATAAAACAACAAGGAAGGAAGCAAGTCGCACATAGATACAACCCTCTTGAACATGGAAACAAGCAGTTGAGTGAATATTGGTGTGAGTAGATCTTGAGCAGTGGTGAGCCAGGTCATAAGTTTCCAACACACCAGATGCAGAAGCAGAGATCACCAGTTTATTACTAGGTGAGATGCAACAAGCAGAAATGGGCCTGTAACGTAGAGTGGTTCTTCTTCTCAAGTTTTTCTTGTATTGTTGTTCGTCAAAGAGACTAAAGGAATACCACGGTAATATCGAACTATGCATTTTCTCTATCAACCTTAATGCAAATTAAATTGGATAGCAACTCTATAGCAAAAAGTCTCTAGGCTTTAGGATTGACACGAATCTATATCTATAAGAATATCATCAACGCGTCACAAAAACCCGCGCCTGTGAAACCCGCGAAAAGACAGTGAAAATGGAACTCTGCGCTCTCATCGACTTGCGTGTTGATGAAAATTTCCGATCCAGCCAAAAGCCCGGCTTTAGCAATTTCGAAATTAACTCACCGTTTCTCCTATTTGCGTTGCCACTCCTTTATGGGTTCTTCCGAACATGTGATACAAAGCGATTGTAATATTCATGATAGGGTTTCAAAAAAGAGTCCTTTTCAAAAACGATATCAGATGTTTGAGCAACTCGTGTTTGTGGCAACTGCTGTAGAGAAGGATCTTTTTCAGTTGACATCCTATACTTTGTCTACAGACAATCTTAAAACTTGCATTCAAAAAAGTGTACAAGGAGAATATTGCAATAAGCAAATGAGGTGAGTAATACCAGAACTGAGCAAAAAGGAGTTGAAATCTTTCAATTAGTTTCTATGAAAAGAATAATACGCAAAACTCCTCTCCTATTTTGAATGTAACCCATATAGCAACTGAACGACCTGAAGCAAAGAAGACTGATACGAATAATGAAATTGCTCATATTCACGTCACCAAAAGAAAACTGAAATGCAAGCATAATTATTTGAAGAAGACCAAGATAGCTCCTGACGAAAGCCCACACAACTTTGTCTATGTAACCAAAGCAATAAGAGTAAAATATCGTACAAACTCAGCATCTAAACCTCAGGTTCGATCCATTATGAAATACAGATTTTGATTCAAAGTAGTCTATTTTCGGAGAAACATTTTGTGAATTGGGAATATTACAATTTTGAAGTTTAGGCATCGGCGAAAAAGAGTGTTGTGCGTAGAAACTTTTCAGACTCAAAGCTATTTATCTATCTTATTTCCAAGTGAAAGTTGACAAGTGTATGTTTTATGCACGACATTCACATTTTTTGGATAAAATTTCGATTTGTTTACAATTGGATAAATAGTCTTAACAATAACTTGTCACAATAGCTTTCACCGTTATATATCTATCTAATATATCGAGCTGGAATGAGTTGAATACATTTCCTCAGTAGCCATGATACAAATGTTTGAGACGTAGTCGTTTGATGACTGTACCACAAAATATACACAAGAAGCAAGCAACTTGTACATTTGCCAAGAGTAAACCAAAACTTTTTCGAAATTCGAGATGCGCCAAAAGATATCACAACTCCCAGTAGAAAACTAGACAGATGTAGTTTTTCGAGCTTCTCTTTGGTCATTTTAAAACAAATCGAGAGCAGCTGCTTGAGAACAGCAGTGCTTGACATTTCATCAGTTTGTTGAGTTTTCACTTGTTGAATATGAGAAAAATCAAAGTCAACAGAATCGGATATATCGTAGTTATTTTGTCGATTCTGATAGATATTGCTTCTCAGGGTAGTACATATGGGAAGGTCTTTTGACTTGGGGTTGTTACAATGAACTGGTATCTCTTCTAATACAGTGGGATGACTATATAAACTAAGACTGTTTTGTAACCGAGAAGAAAGTTGAGTTTCATTAGACACTGTTGAAGCCGCCCAGTTCAAATCACCTTCAAAGGATACACTGCCATCATGAAGTTCAACTATATCTTTTCTCTCAACTTGTCTTGTTTCACTTTGTGTACTTGAGATTAAGGGCTTTTGAAAAGTAAAAGATGTAGCGTTACTTTCATTTTGTGAACTTTGTGACTCTGTCATTTCATGAACGATCCCCCAATGTATCCGTTGGCCTTTACCAACGCATTTTGAAAGAATTTAAATGAGATGGGAAAGGTAGAAATATGGAGAGCCAGCCAGTATAAAATGAAGCAACTCACACTTGTTTGGAAATCAACAGTTCTTTCATAATGTATTATAATTGTATTTCTCTGGATAATGAAATATTTGGAACACTATTTGTACTTCATGAAGATTCCTTTCAATCTGTCTTAGCCGAGCTTTCCCACCTTTTGAGAAATTCCAGTCTTGAGAAATTCCGGTCATTCCCCACTTTGAGCGCGAAAATCCTTTCCAACGTTCAACACAATAATGGTTGGCAGCTTCATTACTTTTGGATCATATGATAGTAAGGAATTGACTCACAAACCAAGAATTTTTCGACTTGGAGTTAAGAAGCCTCAACTATGGAAGCCTGCTTTCGGAAAGAAAGCTTGGAAAAAGGGGTGTCTCTCTGCACTGCAGATGACGTGGCCTCCTAGAAGAACGGCAAACTTGCGCATAAGGCAAGATTCTACTGTGGTCTCTCTTCCGCTTAAGTTTGACAATTCGTCCCTCGTTGCAGCGAAGTTGGATTACTTACAAAACTCGGAAATGAAAACTGAAACAAAGAGAAAGGCTGACCGTAAGCTTATCTTGGTCTCCTTCCCTGAAATTCCTGGCAACTTAACAGAGAGATTGTTCAAAAGCCAACCGTATTCGAGATACTTACAAGATGCCCGTTTATTCACTGATTGGAATTTTCTGCTTTGTGAAGAGAAGATACACAATGTTTCCGCCACAGACTGGAACTTGTTAAATCTTTTTGGGTTAAGTCCCAGTACCAACTATAAGTATAAAAGAAGTAGTTGGGTGGAAAAATTGACTGTCTTTATTGCAGATGTAATATGTGACTTTTTGGTATTAGATGCTCTTTGGCAACTCGACTCATTTGCCGACTTTGCAAGTTTTTTTGTTGGTGGCTTTTTCGCCTTTATTACGGCAGATTTCATATCCGGTATTTACAACTGGGCGTCGAGGAATTATTTTTCCAACACAGACTCTTGTTACGTTTCCCTTGTATCGAAGCGGAGTCATTCAAAAGCGGGAGGCTGCTCTTCAGAAGATGAAGAAGTGAGCGATTTCTTTTCTAATGTTTATTGGTATTGTCTATTTACTATTCCTTTCCTGGCAACTTTGACATATTTTCGGGACGATTTGCCAATTTTTTTCAATTCTTTTTTGATATTTTTTCTATCTCTATTGGCTATATGGCCAGAAGCTCACAAGTGGGGTCACATGGCGGATCCAGAAAGGCCACCACCACCAGTTGTCTGTCTTTTGCAAAGTTATGGTTTATTAATACCTATCCACGAACATTTATGGCATCACGATAGTCATCTGTTTTATCGTACTGGTACTGAAGATTCGGCGTCTTTGGAGGTTATGAATGACTCATCTCAAACTGCAGCTTATTGTGCCATCAGTGGGCACTGGAATCGTTTTCTAGATATAACTGGTTTTTTTAGGAAACTGGAGTGGTTGATTTATTGTCTTTTTCGAATAGAACCAAAGATTTGGAGTATATTGCCACATTTGAAGGAAGGTTTTGTGGATATGGATTCAACTGAATAATGAATATACAATTGTGAACGATGGTTATCGTCGAGTTTATCATTGACTCGACTCTTTTTTTTTTCGACTGTATATATTATGTTACGGGGAAAAATATCGTAAAGATGCAATTTAGTATCTTCCATTGTTTGTTAGAAGTTTGTAGCTCAATTGGTAGAGTGCACGGTTTGCCTCCTCGAGGCACCGGGATCGAAAACCGGCAGATTCACCTTTTTTAAGGCAAAGAAAATTCCGAGTCTCTGTCTGAATGAGACTTTATATCTTACAAAACTCCCTCCCTAATGATACTTTTCTTCTTTTCACGGTCGTCAAATCTTCTCTTACTACTTTAATAGCCCAGTCAACTATGATAAAAGAAAACGAGCATACTGACGATGATCGTGGTTGCCAAAGTCAAAACGAGGTTGGTATTCATACGACTAACGCTGTGTGGAGGTGGTTCTTTTTGAACGAACCACTCCAAACTATATTTTTCAGGTGTCTTTTGAACAAATGCATAGTTATCCTTAACGAAGTCAACACAATTGTAAGTCCCCGGGTGAGTAGCAACTTTCTTCTCTCTATTCTTGGTGACGGGTACTTTTGCAGTTGCTATATAAATAAAATGGGAAGCATCCAATTTTAACTGTGGAGCACCTAAAATATATAAAAGCTGTTGACTAGCTTTTCTCACATCCCGGTCTTTGTGATACTTCAACTTTTGTAATGCGTTTTTTGCTGTATCGCGCTTTCCGGCGGCGTGTAAAGCTTGTGCTGTCCACAGTTGATACTGACCACCTGTTCTGGAACTTGGGTCACCGTATACGGTAGCTTTATGGAACCAGTTGGCTGCTGCGTCATAACAACCCACGTCGAATTCTTTTACTCCACAACAGAAAAAGGAATAGGCTTGTTGTTGCCTAGTGACGGTGGAATCGGTGGGTATGTGACAATTACGTTCACACTGCAGTAATGCGTCTCCAGCAATATGTTCATCTAACCAAGCTCCGAATCGATATACTTTGTTGGTCTCCGAGTTGTCAAACGACGTACTTTGATTGGAACAGTTGTACAAGTTGATAGGCGAGGATTTTCTTGGTTGGTGGTGAAGAATAACAGTTGGTTTTCCTTGTACAGGAGTTTTCAGTGAAAAAGCAACTTTACCTGGTGGTAACCATGTAATAGTAGTATATGCACAAGGTTTCCATCCCACCATCCAAAGTGAATGGATGTTGTGATCAACCATCAATGCGGTTCAAGAAGAACAATGCATTTCTAACTTTCTCTCTTTCACACTAATAGTGAGCTGTCAAGTAGTCTTCATATGTATTTTATAGCATACAATATCGAAAACATAAAAGTATAGAAGAATAGAATGGTTCATCTCTTGAAAAGTTTTGCATTCCTCATGGATGGCCCATGTGTATGGATGGACAGCAACGGGAGCTATTGAAGCATTCCTTCTCTATGGACCCACAACATCAACCAAAACCGAATACTCAACTTCAGAAAAAACTGTTGGAACAACTCTTCCAAGGTGGAGTGAGAGATACCAATACAATGCACGAAAGCCATAGTGCTCCCTACTTTCTCAACCAAGATAGAAAGATGACACCTTCGAGTACATTGGAAGTGTCTTCAAAAGAGCAAGTGGAAAAAGGTTTAAGAAATGAACAAAAACGAAGCGTGTTCAATTTGGGAAAGATTGGAGAAAAAATTCTAGAGAAACGTTCTTTAAGGAAGAGAGTAAAAGAATCAGCGACTGTGAAGCAATTATGTGCCAGGTTCCCGGAGTTGGAAGAGGATGCTATATGCGCTGCTTATGCTGCACACGGAGGAAATAAGAATTTGACAGTAAACTATCTGTCAAGAGCCTTGGGAAGCCGTAATAGTAGTAATAGTGTGAAGGAGAACAGTTTCTCGGAAGTTGCAAACTTTATGCGTCGTTATACGGAAGAAGGACCAACTGGAGTTGTTCAAGATAACCAAGTTGCTATAGAATCTTATTCTGGTGTAAGGAAGGAAGAAGATTCTCGTGAGAAATCATCTGGAGTGCATAGAACTGTCGAAGAACAGTCACGTGGTTCTTCTCAAGTTTCCCTCGTAGAGCAGACAAACACAGCTGTAGGCGAGTCTCAACTTGTCATTCCTTCTACAAATAACATGGCATTGAGTAGACGTCGAAACAGTGATAGAGTCAAGTCCAAAAAGTTCTCCGATGAGCAGTCAGAAGAAATATTGAGTCATTTGTATGGAAAGAATCCTGAGCAACCCATACCTTTTGTGGAAAACTATGCAAAGTATCCAAAAACTTTTTATCCCAAAGAAAAGAGTAAAAAGCAACGTACACAAAATGAGTCATCAAGACTTGGACCTGAGGATTTGGAGTTGTTGAATGATATGCCAAAGGATGCCAAAGAAGCTTTTCGTAAGAGACTGAAAAAGTTTTATGATCATCAGAATGTTTTTTTTAAAGAAGATGGTTTTGAACCATCTCAGAATTCCTTGCATAGTGACAAACTATCTAAACCTTGTGAAGAAGCTGAAAAGTTTGAAAATGACAGCAATCATAGAAATGAAAGGGAGCGTTTGAAAAGCAAGTCATCCTATTCTTCTCAACTGGTGAAATATAATAGTTCAACATCACATTTGGATAAGGAAGATATCACGCAGCAGTTGTTGCCAAATAGCTATGGCGATATGCATCATCCTTTATCAAAGGAACATATAGATTTTGAACAAAGCCAGTCATCATTCCAGATATTAGAAAGACGTATTTTGGAATGGAATGAAGAATTGCACAAGTTGGATGTCGATACGAGTAAACAAATTCTTCGTTTAGATAGTCATTACAATCATATTCATCAATCGTTGGATGATCTTTACGAACGAGTTCATCGCATGGAATGTAAATTGGATGAGTTGAGGCAGACGAATAGATTTGCCACAGTACGTAAAGTGGATTCCTATTGGTCGTCTTCGTTTTGGTTATTATTGGATGGCATTGGTTTTAGTAAGTATTTTCTTCACGATAAATATATCATTCAAAGCCATGTTGTAGTTCTTTGGTATTGTTTATTGAAACCTATCGTTCTTGTATATGGATTGTTTTGTGGAAAGAAACAACGTCATCATCGACATGGCTCAAGAGATTCGATACAGTTTGGAAGTGGAGATCTTTCCAAAACTTTGGCATTTTTGATGAATACCCATGATAAGGATTCCTAAGTAACTGTTGAGTTGTAAGGACTGTATTGTATAGCAATATATATATATATATATATAAGATATTCCATCGATTGTAGAGAATCATGTAATATTGTTTTTTCTTAATCTAGTTGTTATCCTCAAGCCCTCGAACCAAATGTTGCAATATGATCACGAGAAGCGATCAAGTTCAAGGAATATCTTTCAATACTAGAATGCATCACATCGAACATTTGTAAACATCCTTTCTTAGCAATTGCAATCAAATTCTCAAAGATTTCAAAAGATGCTTTTGATTCCAAATGAGCAGTTGCCATTCTTTCGGTACTTGCGTAGATAGCAAGCTTTCATATTTCTTTTCAGTATACAATAGTCTCTTCAACTTGAAACTTACAGTAAGTTGTGGGCCTCTCGTTATCATTTCTACATGATTCAAGTCCATCACAGTGGTATTCTCCATATATCCGGCTGAGCACGAAACAATCAAGTCCTTCATAGGTATTCCCGCATTCACCTATGGAAAACTTTCATCCACTACTTTTCACGTACCAAGCAAAACATTATTTCCAAACCATTGCTATAGTAACGGCATTTATCGCAGCACTGCGTTCACTTCCATCTGCTTGCAACACTTGAATGAAGATATCGACACGAGACTTGGGAAATAAATCGGTCAACAATACATTCTCAAAGGTCTTTGGTCGAATCAACAATCTTCTATTTTGTGAATGTTTCACTCACCTTCTTAATGGAAGAAGCCATTTCAACACTATTTCTGTCACTTCTCTTCCCTCTTCGTCTGTCGGTGGACGCAAAAGATGCCATACTGTATTCACAGCGGATGATTCCACACGAAGACTGACGTGAAGACAACTCACGAGGCCCGTATACGGTTGCCAAAACAATCGTATTTCCTATTCTCGATAAAAACAAATATTATCCTACTTGATATCACTTCACAGCTTACCCATTTCCAAGTGACAACTTCCGTCTGCACGAGGCAAAATACCCATTCGACAGGTTACTTTTCTTATCTAACCATCAAGACACATCGATATAGTTTCTCTAAATAGACACTTGACATACCTCTAAAGGGCGTCTTCCATCAGTTCTTAAACCATCTGGTGAAATGAGTTCTTCACGTGGCATGGCAATATAAAGAAAACTCGAATGAGAAACGATACGGAAATAAGAGGTGGAATATTGATCGGAATAGGATCCAACAATATTAGAAAGCTTGCAAACAAAGACTTTGATGAAACAACCCAGCAGCCTTTAACAAGTTGGAATGTTGGGTGATCGATGGTATTGTAGAAAATTATTCTATTTGTTTAGTTGCTTTTTAAGCAGCAAACGATATGCTAGTGGGTTGACTCGTACTTATTTATCTCAACGCTGGATAGTTTTATCGAAAAGAAAACAAGTCTTTGGTAAAAGAGTCGAATTATTGTGTACTTCTTCGAAAGGAAAAAACCAAAAGGAAACAAATAGTGGCTGTCTTTATGTAGTTTCCACGCCCATCGGAAACTTGGCAGATGTTTCTACTCGTTGTTTAGAAACACTTCGTAAAGTAGACATCATCGCAGCGGAGGACACTAGACAAACATGGAAACTGTTACAACACTTTGGTATCCAAAAAGTACAGTTCAGTTTACACCAACACAACTCGGTTGAAAGAATTCCTAAACTTTTGGAATGTTTTCGTCAAGGCAAAGCAGTTGCTTTGGTTTGTGACGCTGGAACGCCGTGTATCTCCGATCCTGGTCATATAGTGATAGAAGCGTGTCATCACAATAGGATTCCTGTGTATCCGGTGCCAGGGGCGTGTGCTTTGACTACAGCTTTATCCGTGTGTGGATTTCCCATACCTCCTTTTACTTTCTATGGATTCCTTCCTATAAAAGGAGGTGAGAGACAACAATTGTTGGAAGAAATAAAGAATACGAAACACGTCGTTGCATTATATGAAGCTCCTCATCGGTTGATGCTTACATTGAATGATTTATTACAACATGAATTATCAGATAGGAGGATTCTGGTGGCTCGTGAGCTTACTAAAGTGTATGAAGAATTGCATTGGAGTACAGTTACAAGTGCAGTGGAGTATTTTGGAGAGAAACAAGTGAAAGGAGAACTAACGTTGATTCTTGACCGATGGGATGTATCATCAGATAAGGATACGGAAAGGAAGATGCTTTCAGCGGATGATATTCTGAAAACTCTTTTAAATGCAAATATTGGTAGTGGCAGTGCTTCTAAGGTGATAGCTAGCCTTTATAATGTGCCTAAACAAGAATGGTATAAGAGAGCAGTAGAAATAAGAGAAAAACTTTCTAAAAGTACATAGTGTATCTAATATGGACAGATAAATGAAGTTCATCCAGTATCGTCATCACAACGCCCAATGGCCATCATTGCAGGGATATTCTTGCGCATCAAGGAGAGAATGTGATGAGTCCATTTTCGGATTGGGTAAAGGGAATAGACACAACGGTTTGTTAGGAAGTGTCCCCTGGTTGTAGCTTGGCAAAAAGAATATTCGCTCATCTTGTTGGTAAAACTAGGATGAAAATATTCAACTAAGAGGTTTACTTGCCATAGTGGTTGTTATTTAGTATACCCGCCTTTGTCGAAATAACTAGACAAAGACTGCAACTCCTTGATGAATTTTTCCAATACTTGTGAACAAACTGTTGTGGAAGGTTTCCTTATTGAAGCGTTTTCTTCTCTGGAAGAGGTTTGGAGTTCTTTTGTGCTATTTGAGTAGAAACTCAACCTCCCCTTTTGAATACTTTCGTGTATAGGCTCAAAGTTATCATCAACTTGCACAACAAAGACAAGGGATAGAAAAAGTTGAAACGAGTCTGAAAAGTCAAGATGATAGTATTCAAAACAACACACGTGAAGCAACGAATAAAAAGTGGCCAAGTTTATCTGATAATGGACACATGGGAATGCCAGAGGCGCTGGTCAAATATCACAACTGGCATATGGTAAGCATAACTTTTAGTATATGGATACATTTTCATTCATTCTGCAGAATAACGGAGACACTAGGCGACCAATTGATATTTCTTCTCCCAAGGATGTTTTGAATAATAATATTTTCGATTGGAGAGAGACAAGTAACAAAAATGGAAAGCAAGCTGCTTGGACTGAAGTTGGAACAATACGAGTCGGTGAAAGGAATCAAGTACATTCATTTATTGTGGACAATCGAAAGATGTTGGCATCTTATTCGAGTGAAAATAACACGAACAACAAAGAGCATTTTGCTAATAGAATGGGCCAAAGAAATGCTAATAAGGAAAGGCCTCCAAAGGAGAAAACTATGAGTCCTATTATCGCATATCCTTATACCACGTCGACTTTGAGTGGAAAACTGATACAAACAGCTCCTTCTCAAATGGATTCTTCCCATACCATTTGTTCATCTGATGTAGATATTCAGGATGATTGGTTCAAAGCTCGTAATCAACCCAACAGTTCATATGGTAGAGGATCACCGCTTTCACATTCATTGTCAGCGGTATCCTTTGCTTCGAATCTTTCATATCGTCATCATAAGTGGAACAGTTTTTCCAAAGCGGAACAAACATCTTCTGGTATATCTTCCAAACCAGAAGTTACTGTTTTTCAAAGATGTGAGAATTGTGGACGTGAACATTATGGCGGATTTGCGTCTGGGAGATTTTGTTCCTCTAAATGTGCACGTACGGTAGGTGGAAATGCTCGGAAGAGACAAAGGTTGGAAGCTCAAGGAATACGATTCGATGATAATGGAAATCCTTTAGATCCCATACCCAAGCGATTGCGGTATACTCCCAAACATAATGTTCATAGAGAAGGAGACAAACCAGGAAAGGGTTATCGATTATGTATACATTGCCAGCAACCGACACCAAACAGAAAAGTGAAATGTCAATATTGTGGAGAAGAAAATCCCAACGCGGTCCGTGCGAGAAGACTAGTTGAGAACCCAAAAAAGGTTCAAATGACAGCACATTCAGATACTCCACAAACAACATCTTTTACTTCGCCATCTGCTACGTGGACATCTACATCGAAAAGTGATGAAAAGACCAAGGCAGAGTGTCAACAAGAAACAATGCATTCGGAAACCGAAGAGGAAGATGATGAATACTTGGTCAAGGATGATAGCCAAGATAATACACAACATAAGAAGCAACTTCAGTATATACTCAATCCTTGTTAATAAGATTGTGGTTGCTTGAATTACTACGATTCCTTATTATTATTGATGACGATTTTTCATTTTTGTTGTTTTACATAAACCAATAGATAGAAAATGGAGTTTATTCAAAAAAATTTGCGTTAGAAAATATAAGAATTTTAGACAATATCATTTCACTCATGCAGTGTCTGCAATCAAATGCGATGAAGTTTCACGTTGATCAGGTGAAAAGTAAAGACTAGATTGATAAATAGGGGATAACACGGCATTATCCTGTGAAAACTCAACAATGTGATGACTGTCTTCAAAGTCATCTGAAACACGACAAAGGTCATCACTTCCGTGACCTATTACACTTCCTTCTGGTGACATAGTTTCTTCGCTTGCTCGAGGAGAAACGACTTGTTCATGATTCCTTTCTTCATCTATCAAAATAGGAAGGTCTGATGGATAATCACTAAACGCTTCTCGAATACCATTCCATAACCGTCTATAAAAAGGAATTCTTGAGTTGTTGTTATTCACTTGAGTCTCATCATGGATAGAAGTACGTTCGCTATACCGTTCCTTTGGAATTACCGCAACTTGATTGCAAAGAGGACAACGGTTAGCAGACATAAGCCAACGCTCTACACAACGTGCATGGAAAGCATGTCTGCATCGCAATAATCGCAATTTTTTGCCTTTCTTTATATCCTCGATACAAATAGAACACACTCCTCCGGGAATAGAACTCGGATTTAGAACAGGTCCTGTAAGTAGATGGGAAGCCCAACCTAGTACTGTTTCCCTTCTTTCAAACAAGTTCATATGGAGAAGTTCTCTCAATGCGTCTGCACGAGAGTTTTTTCTACTTGTTGGCTGGGAACAGGGTCTACGAGGAGAACTTGGATAACTATGGACCCTGTTTATATCCAGCTCTTTTTCTATACTTTTCCTTCCAAGTTTCGTACTCTCCAACAGCTGTGTATGCTTCTTGTCCGAATACGCCAACTCCACAAAAGCAGATAAGGAGTCTCTCTTCTCGTTCTTGAAACTTGAAGATGCACTCGTGGAACTTTCTCCTACACTTTGTCGTGGAGAACTCGTTAAGGACTGAGGCAGAGTTATGAGACCGCTCTTTGTGACCTGTGTCTCAAGAGAGAGTTCACCTTCCGAATGTTCTTCGTCCCCTTCTCCCCTCTCAATGACCGGTTTCGTAGTTCTATACGGCCCTCTACCAAATCTGGTTCTTCCTTTATATATTACTAAAGGGCATTGCTCTCTTATTTCTTGTCTAGTCACTCCAACTTTGCCGTTGCCTGTAGCTCTGTCAGCAAGCCTTCGTTCCACTTCCAGTCGCACTCTCAGTCTTCTTAATCTCTTGTACTGAAGCACAAAGAATAGAGCAAATAGTGCTGCTCCAAAAGGTACCACCAAAGGAACAACTATGGCTATTACCAACGTTCCAGAAGCCATAAGTTACGTCCCCGAACAATTCCAGTTCTATACAATTATCCAAATCATCTCCAAAAGAGAATCATTTTCGATATGCAATCCCTCTCTGTCCATTGGAATTGAGCCGAAAACTTGCATCTTTTTAAAACCATTGCTCCACTACGGTGTTGGTTTTTATTTCTTCAGGATCTAAATACCAAACATCTTGTTCTATATTTCTATTTAAAAATCGTGCAGTATATACTTTGACTGGAAAATGTTTGACAAGTTTCTATACATAGCTCTAATACTCTTCGAAGGAGTTAGGGTTTACATACCTCTTCAAATGTAGGATATATGGAAGAGTGAGGTGCTCCTAAACAGAACAGCGCAGAACCACTACCACACATCAACACAACCTATTGTTGGGTAAAATAAGTGAATCTCAATCACACACTCCATTTCATAACCTACTGGAAAGCCACACGCTCGAAGAAGTTTTTTTAATTCCGATAAAAGTGGATATAAACGAAAACTTGATTCCTCCAAGTCATTCATAGGCTCAGCCCACATGATTCCATCTTGAACTGCGGTAATAAGTTCTTGAGGATCCCTTGTCGAACAGTTGGACAGATCCTTTTGCTCCTTTGTAAGAATGCATTTTCTATTTTATCATAGTGTAACATACCAAGTTTTCATATACATCTGCTGTTGACAAACTCCCATCAGGTTTGATAATATAAAGAAAGGAAGGAAATAAACTAGGAAGTTCACTGACGTTCTCTCCTCGACCCTAAGCATTCCAAAAAAATTTATCCTCACAACAATAACAACCACTAGGAAGACTTACCGTACAAAATGCAGTTCCTCCTGAAAAGAAAAAGGGAACATCGGAACCAAGGTCAGCACCCCATTTCTTGAGATATTCGGTAGAAAACTTTTTTCCAGTCAACTTATTGGCAGCCCACAAGGCAGTTGCTGCATTACTACTTCCTATCGTGTGTTTTTTTTGTTCAACAACCAACCACTGCAAACAAGAAAACCACTCACCACCACCCAAACCTGCTTTAACAGGTATCCTTTTCTCTACACGAGTGTGAAAATATCTCTTCATACCACTTTCTTTTCGAAACTTTCGGAAAGCTGCAATAACCAGATTTGAGGAACCAATAGGAATCTATCCATAATTCGATGATACTCTAGTTACACAAGAAAGAAAGCGAGATTTATTTCAGTACAAACCTCGTCGGAGTCTGTCTCAAATATATCTCCTTCAGCACTTTCATCCAAGAGTTTAAAGTATAAGGTATCACGTAGAGATATTACTTGCATCAAAGTAGCAATGTTGTGATAGCCTAAATACGAAACACATAAGGTGGAGCACAAAAAATAAATATCAAGTACCATCTTTTCTCTTTCCAAGTATTCTCAAAAACAAGTTAATTTTCGCAGGACTCTCATAGATTATATCCCTGAGTACTGAGGTGAGCAACTTGAAAACTGTAAGCACACGACTTACCAATTTCCGGAAGAACGTTCTGTTTCTTCTACTTGGAGAAGTTGTTCTACTTTCATACTTGTTTCTGTTGGCGTTTCATTCAGCCCCTCTTGCCTTGCTGTAGCATTGATTTGGGTGCAAAGAGCCTTACAAAGGGACAAGTGATCAGGTCTTTTCCACCCGCGGTATACAGAACGTCGTCTTATCGTACAAGGCAACGACTTTCTTGTAGAAAATATACCACAACTGTCAGATATCGATGTTGATAGAAATGTCATCGCTCATCCAATAGAAAATGAGTAACTAATGTAGTTGCAGTTGGATTGTCTTTGACTGAATAATGAAGCAGCCATTTGTATCGGTTTCTTTCCTGGTCAATAGCCAATGGATATTCTCGAGCAACGCTCTGCTTTCAAAGCTGAACGTTAAGAATAAACACCATAACTTGTTGAAAATTTCAAGAAGAAACTGTTGTTGCAGTGCCTCTCTTATTGAAGAGTTTCAAAAAAAGCTCAACAATGGACAGGTACAAGAAGCTTTTCTTTTATTCAAGCAACTACCCTCTAGTTCTTTCTCGGAAGTGAAAAGTGGTTTTCAGTTGTTGAACGTAGTATCTACTCTAGTTCTCAAACGCCATTACTCGAATCAAGTCCAAGTTGCTGAAGTTTATGACGAGTTGAAGAAAAAGAATTGTTTGAAAGCTTTTAGTGTCATTGATTCCGAAGAGAAACTTCCAGAACCGGTAAGATATTTTGTGAATTGCGTTCCCGTCATTATCGACTTGGTTTCTTTTGCAAAGAGTAAACAAATTGGTCTCGACAAACTAGTGGAAACTGCAAAGATACCGTTGGAAGCCTTGCGTAAGAATTCCTTAAAGAGCTTGAATACAAGTATTGAGTATCTTTACAAGGTCCTCGTTCTCAATCTATTTTTTCCTATCAGTTGGCTGGAGTTGTTTTCAGTTTGAGTCTTATATTTTTTAGTCATCTGTTTCATATCGAGAATATCATAAGACCCATTGGAATAAGTCTTTTGGTTGGCTTCTTATGTGATCAAATAGCGTTACAGGGTGCCATATTTGAAGAGCTATACAAAAACTTGTTTCCTATTTATAAGAAAAAGGTTTTGAAACATGAAGCCGGTCATTTTCTTGTTAGCTATTTATTGGGTTGTCCTGTGAGAGGTGCTTTTTGTTTTTTTATGAGTATCTTGGTTTTAGTCTTGATGTGAATATTAGGAATTGTATTGAGTGCATGGGAGTCTTTGGTAAGCTTTTCTATTGTGATGATGAAGACTACTTGGATGTTGAACCTAGCTTAGAGTCTCGGTATTCCGGGACAAGCGGGTACATTATTCTTTGATCGCAAGTTGGAGTCAGAGTTATCGACTGGGTTTCTTACAGATGCTACTATTGATAGGTATTCTATCGTATTGATGGTAATTGAAATCATACAAAGAAAATACCTTTCTTGTTGAATTGTATAAAAAACAAGGCTGGCATCGCTGCAGAAGCTTTGGAATATGGACAAGCAGAAGGAGGCCAAAGTGATGAAGCAGCATTATTAAGAGTGTTGACATGTTTGAATCCTCCTTGGTCAAAGGAACGAGTATTCAATCAAGCACGTTGGGCGGTATTACAGGTAAGATGTAATATTGTGATAGGAATATGATCAGAAGATATGAAGAAAGGTAACAGGCTATTCTCATCATCAAGAAACAGAAAAAGGCATACGATGCTCTCGTTCATGCATTGTCAAGTAAAAAGCCGCTGGGGGACTGCATTGCTATGATTGAAGCAAATTATGAGCCATAAATCTCTTATTTTCTGTTTAGTAATGCGAGAAATACTCTTTTTGCAAATAGAGACAAGGGATTATTCTGCTTGGATTTTAAAAATAAAGACGCTTTATTCAGTCATAACTGTTTCATGAAATTCTTATGGATAAGCGTGACGAATATAATCCAATTGTTCCAAAGCTTCTGCCAATGCAACTTTGGTTTCTACCAGTTGCTGTACAAGTTCATGAACGTTCCATTTCTCTTCCTGTTGTTGTTTTGCATTGGGAGTTAACCATTGTGTCCAATGAGGATCAAGGTTCATCATTCCTTCATCGGTTGGCGTAGATTCCCAAGAAACTTTAGAATGACGCGTAATATCTAAATGTGGACATTGTTTGATATATTGCTGAATAATTCTTTGCAAAGAAGGACAATATCTTCTCACTTTTTGAAATAAAAGTCTCTCTTCCAGTGAAGTTTCTCTTTTGTCTGTATAACCACCAAGTATGCACAACAAACGGCATGCCTTACAAGGCATAGTCATGGACATATCATCTGATGAACAGTCTTCCATGGAGAGCACTTCTTCTGCACAGGAGTCTTGTGAGCTATTATTGGTCATCCCAGGTCTCCCATTGGTGTTTGAATAGTTACTCAGTTTAGACCAAAACCTCTGAAGTTTCACATATTTGTCATTTTTAGAAGAAATGATGTTGAGATGATCGGAGACTTTTTCTACTGGTTGTGCACTCATTGAATGCAAACTTACAGAGGCTTTGGCATTTTCCAAATGCAGAGGAGATACAAAACTCAATACTCGTCTCATAGAGCTTTCTCCATTTCTTTTGGATTTCTTTTCATTGCCATCCAACAAATAACATTTCAACTCTATTGCCATGATGACATGTGGATCCATTCGAAAGTATTCATCACTCGTCTTCATAGGAATAGCTAAATAATTGGACAAGTTAATATCCAGTCTTGAAACAATCCATTCATCCATTTCCTCTTGAGACTGATTCAGCGATGGAATAAGCTGCACGAGTTGTATCTGTGTCATACGCTTCTCAAAAATACTCGTTTCAGGTTCCCATAAAACTTCCATATCGAAACATATCGTTTGATTGGGTTCTGCATGGCACTCTGTTCTTTGGTTGATTGTATTGCAGGTACAAATAAAAGCTTCGGTGCGATAAGAAGCTCTTTGAGTGACTATCTTTAAAGTCAACGGTTGGCGACAAGGAATTCCACTAATTCTATGAAGACAAAGAATAACCTACAAAAGATGAATTCATATTTTATGCATTTCTATGTTGACTTACTCGAAAATTTCTTTCTGTCTTTTTCATGTTGGCTTTCATTTTTGATGGTCCGACAATACACTATGAAAGATCCATTCTTCATCATGCGTGTCTAAAATGGCATTGGCGGCATTGAAGGATAGGGTTGAAGTATTTTCACTTGTTGATATTGACATTTGCCATTATGAAGAATAATATCATAAGGTTTTCTCATTTTATTGTTCGTCTCTTGTATACACAAAAACTATTTAAGCTTTCTTTTGCCTCCACAAATAATAGTGAGTTGTAATCAACAATAGAAATAAACCCATCAAGGAACCAAACAACCAACACTGTTGTTGTCTATCCACCAGTCCGAGTTGTTCGAATATGCCCTTGTCTGTCATTTTCTCTCTCAATCCCGCAACAAACATACCAAACATTGCTAGTCTTCCGTTGCATGTTTCTGCTTGGCTAGTGAAACCAAATACTTGGTGGAATAAGTTGGAAGACTTTTTCATATCAATAGCATGAGGAAAAGAACCATATCGATGTTTATTTACTTGTCCTTGCTCTATCCTGACTTCCTTATAAGCTCGACTCTTTCCTAAACAACTCCAAACGAACATGATGATCTCCTTTCAAAATGGGAGAAGAAGATAACTTGATGTAATGACCAGCTCAACTCGTTGGTTCTTACGTTATTGCAGTACAAGAGCACTAAAGGGAATTCCTTTCAAGTTAACGACGAAGGAAGCATTAGAAAGTTTTTTGCACTGGACAGATAGCAACCCGTTGGGAATTAGGCTACAGCCTTCTTCTATATATGTCAGAACCCTACAAGTGCCCATCTATTTATTTGAAGCAGATATTCTTTCTCAATTCGAATATGAAAAGACTTCTATGGGACGCTTATTTTACCAGTCGTTGGTGAATCCTAGCAAGACATATCATCTTGGTGCCCAATATATTCGAGGCTCGGATAACTATCGGTACACTTGTGGAAACACACATATGCAGTTGTATGTCGGTCCTGAACCACTTTTAGGAAGAGCTAGAGAGCTATACATTCCTGCAAGCGAATTTCATTCACTACGTACTCTAACCAGTAGTGAAGCTTCGGATGCCCAAAGAGTATGTATAAAGGAAGACGTGGCGGAACGATACTTTACTTATAGAATTTGTCAATTGGAAAGGGAACGCATTAGCAAAGACTCTAAACAAAGAGTAACAGATATTGCAGACTGTTTAGTCGTAGAAGTTTCTTTCAAGAGGAAGAATCTTTCTTGTATCTATTTTCCAGTATATGAGATATCCTTTTGTAGTAGTATGAGACATTTTCGGTATTGGATGAACGGTGTGACGGGTATGGTTTCTGGAGATCCCATTTTTTCGAGTATGAAAACTGCTTCTTATGCTTCTGCAGGATGTGGACTGTTTTGTTTATTGTCTGGAATTACACATATGATACCTGATTTGTCTTTGGAGTATTCATTGCAGTTTATGGGAATTTCTTATATCATATTTGGATTTTTGGCACATCTTATGTCAGCTTCTCAATGGCAAAGATCGGGTATGGGGTTGATGGAACCTTCCATGGATGAAACCAACTCCAGTGACTATCATAAAAAAGAAAACAATGGTCATCATGGTCGTCATAATCATTCAAACCAACGAGAAAGACAATCAAAGAACAACGAGTCGACATCTTCTGTTATTCATAACCTCAACTATTACGATACTTTACAAGTGGATCAAAATGCGACTTTGAAGCAAATCAAGGCATCTTTTTATCGTTTAGTGTTGAAGGTAGTCTTTCAAAAATGTTTTGGTTACAAGTATTGAATACATTGGATAGTATCATCCCGACCGTTTTCCTCGAGATGAGGCTTGTGCAGAGAAAATGAAAGAAATATTGGAAGCGTATTCGGTACTTGGAAATCGTAAGTTGTTGTTGATATGGTTAGTGATAACCCAATTGACAGAATATATATATGTGTATATTCTCTTTGAATATAATAATATGGATAGCGTTGAAACGTGCAATGTATGATCGCAGTCGAAAGCAGTGTTCTCGTTGTGAGAATAACAACAATTGAATATTTCAACATTCATCGAATGATAGGAATGGCTGAATTGCTTTGTTGAATAGTTTTTGTATATATATGTATATGTATATATTTGTTGCCCAAAAAGATTCCATATGTGTTCATATTAAGAAAACCTTTTTTTGCTGCAAAAAAGCAACTTTTATAAAATATTCACCACAACAACACGAAAAAGAAGACTTTCTGGAAAACTCCTTTCATGGAAGAGATGGATCGATTTCTTTCACAAGAACTGGTCGGTTCTCCTGAAAGCTCTTTTTAGCAGCTTCTGAATACACCACCGGAATGAGACCTTCTTCTCCACCAACAGGAACAGGTTTATTCTCTTGAAGACATCGAATGAATGCTTGCATTTCTTCCAAATACGCATTCGAATAGCGTTCCATGAAGAAGTGCAAAGGAAGATCGCTAGTCAAACCATTGGGACTAAGAGTATGTGCAGTATTGGGAAAGTCATTATCGATGGATATAGTTCCTTTGCTACCAAACAACTCCGCACGTTGATCATAGCCATAATGAGTTTCTCTAGCATTATCAATAATACCGATGGCACCACTTTGGAACTTGACATGACAAGTAGCATTGTCAATATCTCCAATTTCTGCAACTTTAGGATCCCTCGCAAAACCTGTAGCATAAATTTCCACAATATCTTCTCCCATAAGGAACCTTGCCATATCAAAATCGTGAATGGCTTGATCCAAAAATATACCACCGGATTGCTTCAAATACTCCATAGGTGGAGGTGCAGGGTCTCTACTTATCAAAGTCAGTTTGAGCGGATCCCCTATTCAAAGTTGAATATTCACGATCATATATTTTATATAAACAACTACCTAAAGAACCAGATTTTCTGGCTTCAAGTACTCTTTGAAAGTTTCGATCGAACCTCCGCTGAAAACCAACCATGAACTTGATTCCATATTGTTTGGTGGTTTGTATAGCATCCCGGATGACTGCCAATTGAGTGTCGATTGGTTTTTCACAAAAGACGTGGATGCCCCTCTTAGCAGCGTCCTTGATAATCTGAGCGTGAGTATCGGTGGGGGAACAAACGATGACTGCATCCACTTTGGCGTGATCTAATAAATCCTCGTGTTTTGTGCAGGCCATAGGAATGTGAAACTTCTTTGCAACCTGTATGGCAGCGTTGGGAATAAAATCAGAGACGCAAACCACTTGTGCGTTGGCTATGCGACTATTGATATTATCAATATGCAGCTGACCAATTCTACCACAACCAATCACCCCAATTCGTACAAGCTTGCTAATATCACTTGCTTCAAGTTGTAAAGAAGAAGTAGCTTGCTTATAAAAAGTTTGTGTAACCTGATCCGTCTGCATCAGCTTTCGATTTCTACGCAAACAGAAAAGAAGAGATTATCAATCATTCTTCGATACAAATGTCGACGAGTAAAAAAACCAACTTTGCAAATATATACCTTTTCTATCTTTTGTTTGGAATGATAAAAGATACTTGAAAGGTTGACCAACAAAATACTGTAAGTAGAATCGATCTCGTATACTAAAACACAACTGCCAAACAAAACTTTTGTACATATGAAATATATTCCGTCGTTTTATACTACTTTCAAAAACAAGACAAGGAATCATCCTCTCTCATGAAAAACAAATAGTCAACCGCGGATCTTCAAAGGTTTGTCAGAAAAAGGTTTCGGAAAAGGGGATTGCCAGCGTTTCGCGTTTTCATCCTTATGTTCCAAACCCAAAGAAACCGAAAACTCTCCACGATCATCCGATAAGGGCTCTGGATTCCACAACTTGTCCATATCATCTAATGAAGAAAATAATCCATCTCTGATTTCATACAACTTCCATGTCTTTATCTCATCTTTCTTGGCTTTCAAGTATTCACCGATTCGTCTCAATAACTGACTCACAGATTCTCCAGATAGTGAAACTCGCATGACAAATGGAATACCAAACAACTCAGGTAACCGAACATACCTATTTTCTTTACATATGTGATGCACCGGAACTAAGACGGTATCCCTAGTTGAATTTCATTTCATACATATAACATATATAGATGTATCAGATTTATACCTACCTAGTGTCACTTTTCAATTCTTCCGAAGGAATGCGTTCAACTCGAACTTCCAAGCGATCATGAGGATAAGTAGGAAATCTTAATGCCTCCCCTGGAGATATCATACGAATAATCAAATGTCCCTTCACTTCTAACAAACGCAAAGGAATAGAATCATCCAACTTAAGATACTTTCGAACGAGACGTAACAAATCATGAAAGGTAAGATCTCGCGCAATCAAAACGCTAAAATGTTTGAGATAAGCAAAATGCGTCGTTTCTGATTTCACGCCTTGTTGTTCTTCCACTTCTTCCTCTTCTTTCATGGAACGCCCCAGTCGATGCTCTTCCTCTCCATTCATGTTCACTTTATTTCCAAAGTTATTATCGTCTTCATTCCGTTCATAATAAGTCACGAGAACTTCTTCCTTATGATCGTATTCTGAAGAAGGATAACGAGTTCGCTCATAATATAAAAGTCTCGGAAGAGGGGTTCGAGAATCCAAACGAAGAATACCATCCAAAGTAAGATGCCTAATCAAAACGTCAAACATATTTCGAAATAATGGAAAGATTCTTCTTTACCTCTCTTCTGGAGTAATCGGGTAGTTTCTAGGTCCAGGAGTATAAAGTTGTGGGGGATAAAATCGTAAGTACTCCGGATCCAAAGTAGAATCAATCCTATTCGCAATCCTTCTTCTCACGTTATCGTAAGAGTCATTGGATGATAGTTCCACTGTAATAGCAGGACCAAGAGGATCTTTCGCATTTCTAACTTCAACTTCTATACGATGCCACAAATAATCAATATATTCCAAAAAGGTTGGCAAGTATCGTCCTCCCGCTCTCTGTAAAGAAACTACTCTTTCATCATTTGCAGCTGGTGGAACTTTCTGAATGACAATAATATCGCCATGTTTCAATTCACAACTCATCAAATTACGAGACATGTCATTTAAACGAGGAATTTTTCGGCCCAGTTTTTCTTCAAAAATAAAAACAGATTCATCTTCATCGATTCCTACAAATTCTTTAGCCACTGCTAAGGCATCCCCAACAGTATCCCGTAGCTTCATCAATTGTTTGCCAACAACGGAAAGCATAGGAACAGGAAACGGTGTATAGTATTTAAAAAACAAAAAAACTTCATCACTATTCAATACAACTGAATAATTGCCTGTCAAGCTCTTCTCATTCAATACTTTGGCCCTTACACTTCGACCATCCATCACCAATAAATCTTCTACGAATACAAACAAACGAGTATTATCCAACATAGATTCACGCCCAGCATAAGGAACACGCATATAGACACCATTATGAACACCTTCACTAGTATCGGTAATAATATGATCATCCTTTCCGTTGGCTAATAAGCATTGGGGACGAAGCGCATTCCTGTGGCTTTTGCTACATTTCCATAGCCTCACTGAAGAAATATCTTTCACCAACTTCTTGCTATGTAAGAGCATCTTCAAATCTTTCAAAGTGGAAGTCTTTCTCACTTTAAAAGAGTCCATTCCTTCCAATCCTATCAAATCTAGATCTTTATGTGCTAAAAGGTTGGCTTCGGTTGCAACTGCTACAGTACAATACAAATGGGCTTCCATTCTTTCTTTCTTTCTTCTCGCTTCTTCTTCCTTTTCCTTTTCAAATTGTTCACGAAGTTGAACTGGAACGTCATCGTCTGATAAGGGACATAATACTTCATCAACTTTGTCAACTCGAACATATTGTAACATATATGCATTAACAAACCGTCTAACCATAGACTGCTTCAGCTTTGGAGGAGGAATCGGACCTAATCCATCGTTTAGAGCTTTCTTATCTGGAGATTCGTCTTCATCTCCTCCGACGCCAAAGTTATCATCCACAGCTTGCGTCTTATCTGCCTTTAAAACTGTTTCATCGTCAAACTTAAACCAGGTTGAGGGATCCGACAATGGTTGAGGACGTATAAATGCATAATAATGTCCACCGTGAACATCTCCCACATGAACCAAAACAGAGTGTAAAACATATACATAATTGTTGCTTTCCACGTCAATGCCTTGCTCCTCGGCTGCCGTTGTATCCACAAATTGATTAAGATCAACTGTTTCATAAAATTTAAACTTATCATTGACTTTCACCATCATATCTCGTATAAAGTCGTATTCAAATCTCTTCAAATGCAGCTGCAAAACTGGAGGAAGTGTCAAAAATTTGACACCTTTTTTGGCTTCCTGAAGCTCTTCATAACCTTCTGCTCGATATTTGTTGTCACCTTCCATAATTTCTACTTCTGTATACTTCTCAAATGATTCATAAATATCTGCACAGCCTCGAACGTTCAAAGACAAGTCATAAAACGACTCTACTCTAGTGCTTTCATAAGGGACATGGATACATTTTATGTAATTCAACAATTTTCCCTCGAACAACATTTGAATAGTATTTTGTTGGTTAGTTTCCTTCTTCATTTTCTCTTCCAATGCATCACATAGTATGCGATTGAGTTCTTGCACATCATGTTGAGTAAAAGCATCAGTATTGTCCCAACCAAAAGAATCCGTCAACTTCTTGGTTTTTACTACAGTAGGGCTATATTGCAAATCATAAAAGATTCTTTGTAGTGCGTAAGTCAATCCTTCTGGGTGTGAACCATCTAATGAAACTGTTATTGGCATACGATAAACAGCTCTTCGAAACTCTCCCAAATGAAACAGCGTCTGCAAAAGAGAATTCATGTAACAAGTTGCCCCTTGATTTTTCAGACCAACGTAGCCAGTCTCCTTGCGTGAATCATAGCTAAAGAAGTTGGTTTCCAATGCTGCATCTGCTACTAAGGTAACCTGAGCACCAAATATGACACTGTCTTCTACCAGAAAGCAATTTTCTGGGCGCTGAAGAGTATCTAACTTGATAAATTCCTTAAAGCCCCAGTCGCTTTCATTATCTGTAAAGCGATGCTCTGCATTCTTTACAATATTCTTGGAGGAGTCCTCCTGATTGATGCATACAAGATTGAACTTTGCACTCTGACTAAATATGTGTGCAGCCCAGGAACACTGGAGACTTTGAACGGGACCACCACACTCTAAATAAAGAGAAAGGTGAGTTTTGGTTTGGTTCCCCCGAGGAAAAATCAAGAATCTCCACTTATAACCACCCACATCTCTCCAAGGGGAAGCTAGTTTACTCTGTGTCGTTTTTGAATAATTTTCCAACATATACGTAAAATAACCTTCCTTTCCAGAAGACGAAACCTTGAAAGATATTTAAGAAAACTAAACTAACAGTCATATTGAATTAACTTACTTTATCAGCTGGTTCTACAGGCTCCTCTTCATCTGAAGCAAGGTCCATGGCGCCAACTTCTTCTCGTTCGTCCCCTTCCAACTCGTTTATGTCTTTCCATTGTTCTGAGTCCTAGTAAGTAAAAAAAGAAATATTCAGTTTCCTTTGCTTGCTAGACTGAAATAAATCCTACTCACAATGAAAACCACGTCTTTGTCTTCCAAGTACAAGTCTTCCTCGTTAAGGCTCGGGTCCATAACAAAGCGCCAAGGAGCTTTACAAACACTGTTGACAATATGTAAAGTTGCCTCTAAAATTACTTAAAAGCTTATAAAAACAACAAAGTTTTCACGGCCTGCAAAATGTCGTTGGAATCCACCAGACTGACAAGAGTTGATGCACCAAGACAATACACAAGATCAGCTTCGACGTGACCTTTTACAAAGTGTAGAGAAAACTAGAAGCTATTTGGCTGCACTCTTAGAATCCACAAGTAAGTCGCTTTATCTGGCATCGAAGGTATTTTGTTTTTCTTTTTTAATAGCTGTAGTTAAGTGTTTTGTTTCTTTGAAGAGGTCTCTCAACAACACGTCAAGTAGTGGAATACCTCCAAATGTGGGTGATAACGAGGAACTACATAAAGCCTTCAGAGAAGAAGTGACACATCTTCAACAGCTAGTTGATCAGTTAGTGAGAAGTTTTGTTCAAGCCAGTCAACTTGCCGAGCAATATCAGCGAAGGATAGAGCAACGGGACCTCGAAGATTCAACACTTTGTCAACAGCTTTCTGAGAGACTAAACCGGCTTTCACAAGTAAGTTTTTTTTTCTGTTACTCCAAGTTAGCAATATTTGTTTACTATTGATCAGCAAATCTGGGAGAGAGAGAACAAGTTGGATCAGTGCAAACAACTACTTCGCAGTTTTAGACATTCAATCGACTTTCCAAACACCAGCAATACTGAATCATGATATATTGCTTATACTTCTTTATTATTTTTGTTTTAAGTGGCTTACTGGATCTGGATAAAATTCAGGTTCGTCGCACATTTTGGCTTCCAATCCTGTATAAAAATAACGCCACATTTGTGCAGGTCTTACTCTATGAATCATAATGAAGTCTTCTCGGCAACGAGAACGTTTTACAAGTCCGCCCCATTGACGCACTGCCTCGGGCTCATTAATGATCCGAGGTTCATGTCGACAACGTAACCTATTCATAGGCGATGAAGAATTTGGTTTGTTTGCAATGGAACTTTGTTGTTTCGTGCTTGCTCGAGTCATCGTTTCATTGTAGAATGCTTGGGCTTCGTTATAATTTAGCAAAATGGAACCTATAGTTACATCTTCAAATTTGATATACAAACCACAGTCGTTGGCTAATGATTGTCTGCAACGCTTGTAAGCCTCTTTTCGAAATGAAGCATCTTGCACATCCTGCATTTTCTCCGTTATCCAAGAACAACTCCAATCTCGAGGAAAACAAGAAGCAACTCTATGTACCAAATCCATACTCATTACATATCCATTACCATTGCAGTAATCTGGAAAGAAACTGAAGTTTCGTCGTCAATAAATTGTGCATATCTCTATGAGAACATTGCGACTTACGAATAGGGATATTCTTCTTCACTTATATACCATTTATGAGTGATGGGTTCTCGAATAGGCTTCTTGTCATAACTACCATGACCACTATAGAACTCAGCTTTTGGACACTCCTCTAACCACTCAATTAACCGAGGAATATGAAGATAACTAAAAAGCTAGATTGAGAAATGTTCATATGGAAATGTAGAATTTACTTACACGTCATCGTCAGCTTTAAATACAAAAGAAGAGTTGACATGTTGTGAAGCCCACTGAAACATGGCCAAAGTTTTCAAAGTTAAGTTATAATAGCCTTCTTGATATGGTAGAAGAATGACATCTCCAAATACTTTGGCCTCTTCTTCCACTCGCTCCTGCACCTTTGGACTGGAAGAACGGCCAATAAAGAAAAGCATATGCCATATTGGTCTCTTTTTGATATCGTGTATTAACGATGTCACATTCTGTCTCACATTTCCGTCTTTAAGGTTTTGAGTTTCTATGGGAACTTGCGCATTCTGAAAATATTGCGCCCATGTTGCTCTAATAGTTGAACGTCTTTTCTCACATTCTGGGGCTGATGCTACAGCAACAAACAAGAAAACTTCGATTTTTTCGTCATTTACCCAGTAACTGGCTTTTTCTTTCCGCAGTCTTGATTGGGATGTAGTCTCACTTGTCTGCAATAATATCATTGTGCTCTATAAATATCTATCCAAATAATGCAATACGATCAACTTACCAATGATGTGCTGTTTTTTCTTTCTCGAAAATATATTTCAGTTGGAAAGTCTGCAGTATCTACCACGGTTGTTTGAGAACTCTTCTCTTCTTCGAGTCGCTCAACATAGAGGCTCGAACTATCCAGTTTTTTTAGAAGTATGGGAGAAATAAAAAACCATAAAAAGAAAAATATTCCCAATGGCAGCCAGAAATTTCTACAAATACGATACCAAAGAGGAACCTTCATATTCCACTTCTTCTCGTAAGGATATCTGTACCTTGTGAGGAAAGCATACTTCCACTGATATTTCAAGATTGCCTTTTTCATGAGTAACGAAACTCAAAGGAGACTAGATGGGCAAGCCGCAACCAAAAAAGTTGAGTGTGTCAATTGCTCAGAACACCTCAACGTCTTGAAAACTGAATAGAGATTGAGAAGTGAATATATGAAGGAGGCCTTCAATACATAACAGTAGTTACTCCAGAAGAATTTTTTTTGATATGTTTCTAAATATGTCCAAACACCTATTGGAAACGGGTCTAGTATTGCCCAATCAAAATGGCTCAGCGACCGTTAAGCAACTTGTTTTACATAACCATTGGGAATTTCATTGCTTCATTACCCTTCATTCCCGTCGATTGATCGTGAATAGTAAGCCGAGAATT
This sequence comes from Galdieria sulphuraria, assembly GCF_000341285.1. Classification (NCBI taxonomy): domain Eukaryota; phylum Rhodophyta; class Bangiophyceae; order Galdieriales; family Galdieriaceae; genus Galdieria; species Galdieria sulphuraria. Next base: position 152,753 of record NW_005178454.1, read on the forward strand.
GACACGTGGAAAGCATTCAACCTGCTCAATTGGAAGCAAATTATTGGTCCTCAGAAAAAAGCCATTCTATCTTTATAGTTTCAGCAAGAGAAAATAAGAAGGTAGAAAAGTAAATAACTATTCTGCTATCGAATATTTACAGACAGGGCATTTACCGCGTTCTACCAACCAGGAGAAAATACAATCTCCATGAAACTCATGTTTGCAAGGAAGAACACGTATCAGATCCCCTTGGAGAAATTCCTCCAAACAAATAGGGCAGGAATCTGCAGAGTTGGAGTTTTGCAAAGACAAAAAGCTGTTGCTGTGTTTACCCAAAACTACCTGGTTTGTACAATTACTGCATTTGCGTCGACTTGAAGGATATCCTTCCTCCTCGTTTTGTCTCAAAGTAAACTCCAAGTAGGACCTCTTCGCGACAGTAGTACGAGATAAAAAATGTTGCAAGGTGTTACAGAAAGCGGTCCAAAAATGGTATAATTTCGCTCTGTATGAAAGTTCTTTTTTCCATTGCTTTGACAAAGTATCATGATCATTAGTCATATTGTCTCCATAGGAGAATGCGTTTCTTTTGTGATGATACCGATAAGTAGGCAATGACTGAATCTTTTCTGGACTAACTCCCTCAATAAATCTCCTCATAGCTTGAACACCTGGTTCATTGTCAAGTTCTAGCAACATTTCATAGTCCTGGTCGGTGAAGTCTCTATCCGAAAGACATAAACGATACAAAGTTCTCTGATATCTCAACTCCTGGGAAAGCAACTGTAAACTTCTAAGAGTACTACCTGCTCTCGAATATGAAGGCTCCAAAATTAAAGAGCAAAGCAGTGGATAACAAAGATACTTTGAAAAAAGTATACAAAACAAGACAAGAGAACAAAGCAAAGCAGCAGGTGCTACCGCAAGGATAGGAGTCATAAATAGGGGCACTTTTGTCTTCCATATAAATCTTGTCAAAGCGAAAACTATATACAGAGAAGAGAGGCAAACCAGTCCGCCTATACTTCGTGCAAGAATTTGTGCAAATAATTCTGAGCGCCAAACTCGGAAGGCAAAGGAGTCGACTGTAGAAGACAGATTAGAAGGATTCAAAGTTTCCAGTAAGCTTTCTAGCATGATTTTTGTACTTTTTAAGACTCTGCTTCCAACATCTAGCCTATTTACAAACTCTTTGAAGCTTCCGATCAACTCTTCTCGATAGAGTCCGTTCACTGTAGTAGGACCACGTCTTGGGAAGCGGCCTAGTCCTTCTTCTCTTTCCCTGTAGCTTGGTGTGCAGTTTTGCATCAAGTCGTATGCCATATTTTCTCGGTACTTCTCACCAAGAAACACTACGTCGTTTCTTCTGGTGCCGAGTGAATATCACAGCAAGTCTCCCACTGAGAACCAACAAATTAGAGTAATTTCTGGAGAAGCGATGTCGTTGGGTCAATTTCTCTCTCGTAGGTGATTGATTGGCCCATCGGCTTCCTTTCAAAGGCTTTCGACTTTCATTCTTTCTTTCTTTGTAATCACTTGAATTGGAAAAGAAAAGAAATAAATTACTTTCGAATGCGAGCGTCCATTCTATATTTTGCTGAGAATTAACCTTTAAGTGGTCCACTTTCTTTCACAAGATATATCTATGTAAGCTCAACACTTTTAATTTATCTTATTTATTGTCTCAAGCTGTTCTGATTATTTCTATATATCGTCTCGCTGTTTGAGGATTCCAAGTAAATTCTCCGAGTCGAGTTTTGAGACAATTTTTTTTGTTGTGGCGCTCGGATATACACGTTACAACTGTCTCAACCTTTCAGTATGGGTTCACTTTGTCGTTCTCAAGAAATGATCAAACTCCGACTGTTTGTTGAAAAATCAGTTGCTCACGAAACTATGGTGGAACTCGCTGAACTTGTAAGTTGAGTAATCGCCTAGTTGCTTGTAGTCATCAACAACTCTCATCAGGGCGTGTTTCAATTAAACGACTTGAATGAAGAAAAGTCAACTTTTCAAAGAACTTTTGCCGCGGACGTCCGCTTGTGCGATGAAATGCAAAGACGCCTACGCTTTCTGGAGGAACAGGTTGATTTTCAGCTAGAGGAACAGTAAGTGAGTTTTGCCATTTAAAGTTGACGACCAACAAGAAGCAGACGTCTAGAGGATACAATAACGGTAGAAGCATTGCAGTCTCTCCAACTTGAGGAATTGGCGCGCTATCTTTGCGATCTTGAAGGGAACGTTACGGAGATGAACAGTCACTGGGGAGCTTTGAAAGCAGAAGAAAGAAAAGTGGCGGAGCACGCAATACTCTTACAGGCGGGAGCAAAGTTTTTTGAAGACGGTGAGTCAAAGTATTTTTATGTGGCTTTGAGCTAAGTTTTATATTTCTGTAGCTCCAAAAGTTTCCTTGTCGGAATATGGCACAACCATTATGTCGCCTGATCCCGAGCACAGAAGCATAAATATTCCAAGGTTTGCTATTATTGCTCATTTTGGTTTCAATGGAGTGATAAGCTTTGTAGATCTAGTGCAAAAAATGATGAAGAGACGACAAGTCTCCTCGGTGTATCGAAGACAGGGAGAGATGGGATGGAAGAAAGTATACTTGGCTATTATGCTGGCTTTATCTCTTTTGAAAATATTCATCCCTTTGAACGCATTCTTTTTCGGGTATCGCGAGGTAATGCATATCTTCGACTTGTATCTTTAGATGAAATTTCGTCTGTGAATATTCGTTTTGAAAAAATGGAGAATGAATGGGGAAGAAAGAGAGTATTTATCGTATTCTTTCCTGGAGTTGCTCTTGGGACCAAGATTCTAAAGATATGTGAGGCTTTTTCTGTATCCCTGTATAATTTGCCTGAAGGAGAAGTCGAGCGGTATCGTCTATTGCAAAGTTTGGAACAAGAGTTTAATGACCTACAAACTGTGATAGCCTCCACACAGTCTCAAAGAGAAGAAGCATTTCGCGAAATTGCTTTACAGTTGTCCTTATGGAAAGAGAAGGTCCGAAGAGAAAAGACTATTTTTCATGCTTTGAATCTGTTAAACTACGATACGAGCAATAATGTGTATATTGCGGATGGTTGGTGTCCTTTAGATGAATATGGAAATCTTCAAGATTGCCTTAGTCGAGCCCAAAAGAGAGCGCATGCACAGAGTCCGACCGTTGTAGAAGTTATCAAGTATCCCAAAGATACTCCTCCAACATTTTACAAGTTGAACAAGTTTACAATTGTATTCCAAAATGTTGTAGAATCATATGGAGTTCCTTGTTATCAGGAACTTAATCCTGCACCTTTTACTATTGTCACTTTCCCCTTTTTATTTGCCATAATGTTTGGAGATATTGGACATGGAATGTTAATGACTCTAGTTGCAGCCATTTTGATTTTCAAAGAGAAGCAGTTGGGAGGAAGAAAGTTGAATGAGCTAGTGCAAACTTGTTTCGATGGCAGGTATATGATTTTGTTGATGGGTTTGTTCTCAGTTTATACTGGTTTCATTTATAATGAGTGCTTTGGTGTTTCTCTTAATCTGTTTCAAACGCGTTGGAAATTTACAGATGCATCATCTTTAGCTTGTGGAGTCGACAGCTGTGCAGATGCTTTGTCAAACAAACCTCCTCTAGATATTTATCCTTTTGGGTTTGACCCTGTTTGGAGTAGAGCTCAAAATGGCCTTTCTTTTTTGAACTCGTACAAAATGAAGTTGAGTATCATCGTTGGTGTCACACAAATGCTTCTTGGTATTGTATTATCCTATTTCAACGCTTCTTTTTTCAGGAGTGGTTTGGATATTTGGTATGTATTTGTACCTCAACTTTTGTTTATGAGTTGCACATTTGGTTACTTGGTATTGTTAATATTTATCAAATGGTTAACAAACTGGAATGCTCCCAGTTGCTTATCTGATTCTCGTTGTCGTCCTCCTGACCTCAAAAACACTCTCATTGGCTTGTTTATGACTCCATACAAAGTAGCAGAAGATGCCAAGTTATTTCCTTTTCAAGGTGAAATTCAATCGGTTTTACTGTTGATAGCTATCGTTTCTGTTCCTTGGATGTTGCTTCCCAAGCCTCTCATACTACTTTATCGTCATCGTAAGAGCAAGATTGTGATTGGAAATGAAGAACAACGTCCTTTGCTCGATAAGGAATTAAGTACTCAGACCAACAATCATGTACAAGGCGGTACTCATTCAGATATGAACAAGAAGGAAGAAGAGTCTTTCGATTTCGGCGAGGTGATGATTCATCAACTCATACATACTATCGAATTTGTATTGGGAGCTGTTAGTAATACTGCTAGTTATTTGCGTTTATGGGCGCTAAGCTTGGCTCACTCGGAGTTGAGTTTGGTATTCTTAGAAAAGGTTGAAAGTATCTATCGTCATTTGATTTTCTCTGACCACATTTTGTGATAGGTTTTATATAATACAATTTCGTTGGAACATCCTATAGCGATTATGATTGGTTTCTTGCTTTGGGCGTTTTTAACAATAGGCGTATTGTGCCTTATGGAATCACTTTCAGCGTTTCTACATGCTTTGCGTTTACATTGGGTCGAGTTTCAGAACAAATTTTATAACTTGCAAGGAGAAGGAAGGAAATTTATTCCGATGTCTTTTTCAATATGAACTTTTGGAATAAAATTTTTTTTATAACAAACGTTAACAGACTTGATGTTGTGTGTGAAAATGTCTTTGAAGCGATTCCGTTGACGTGGAAAAGACGATTGAATGCTGTGAAAGTTTTTGTGGGTTTGGAAGAAAGACAATCATTTCGCACTTGGAAAGGAATTACAGTCAGTTTCCAGTGAATAGCGTTTTTTACTTGTAATATGTGGAAACAGGCTGTAAGGCCTTGTCTACGTTTACCAAATTTTCGTTTTGACTGGACTTCTTTTAACGTCCTTTCTGCACAGAAAAGATGGGTCAAGTCCTTTTCAACTGCGGTATCCATCAAAGAGGACCCATTCTGGTCAGCCCCTTTAAAAAAAGTTTTGAAGAATCATCCAGAAACCCAATATGCTTATCCCGACAGCACAACGGTATTGGAATGTGCACGAGGCTTGGTGAGGGATGACTTGTCATCGGTGCTTGTTTTTGAAAACGTTCAAGATAAGTTGCGTTGGATTGGCATCTTTTCAGAGAGAGACATTGTTCGTAAGGTAGCTTCTCAAGGTTTGCCGTTGGAAAAGACCCAATTGAAGAAAGCGTATACTACACGAGATCGAGTGGAGACTATCACCGTCGATAAGACTGTACAAGACGTGGTCGATATTTTGGTTTCAAAGGATGTACAAAATATCGCAGTTTTGTATCAAAAGAAACATGGCGACGCCTTTAGAGAAGATTGCTATGGTGTTCTAACTTCTAGAGATCTCTCAACTTTCTTCCTCAGTATCCCAGAAAATGATCGCTCCTTTTTTTGAACAACAAACGGTAAAGGATGTCCTGGAGAGTAAAGGATTGGATAGAAGTGGAGACAATACGGTTTATCAGATACATCAATCCGTTAGCGTAGATGAGGCAATTCAAAAGATGGATGATCACAAAGTTGGCACTTTATTAGTTACTCAGAGTGGTAAGTAGCTCATTTCCAATAGAAACATTTTTGGAATATCTGAGTTTGAACAGAAAGCAATCGGCATTCTATTGTTGGTCTGTTAACAGAACGGTAAGCTATTAATTATATTCTCTAAGCTTTTCATCGTTTCATACATTTACAGTAATTTCATACGCAAATGTATTTTGCAAGGAAAAAATAGTCGAGAAACTCTCGCAAGTGATATTATGATTCAAGACTTGCCGTGCATTCATTTAAATACAAAAGTTTCACAGTTGTTGACAATCTTCGGTACGATGGGTGAAAGAAGTCTACCAGTTGTGTGTCAAGAGTCGTCGATAGATGACATGTCGAAAATACATCCAGATCAAGTCGTTTTTGTTAGTGTCAAAGAAGTTCTGTCGCATTGTTTAATGGTTCGTTCATCTACGTTGAGCAGTTAATATGCTTGACATAGCTAAGGTTCAAATGAAAATTTTTTTACAATAGTTCAACAATCACTTTGAAAAACGCGTCTATTTGTGTCGCTTATATGAAAGACTTTTTGGTCACCGTGTGTATATATTGTGACAAAAGAATCTTTGTGGCTGTGACAAATACACAACTCAATCAGAAGCACAAAAAGTCTACGTGACCATTTCCCTCAGATGATGTGGCTATGTCTGTCCACAAGACACGGGGGGAGGGGTTTGCAGCCTAAAGTTTGCAATTCCTTGTCAAGGTTGTGCACTAGTCGTTTGGTAAAGAATCGGTGTCGAAAGTTCATATAAATGCGAAAACTTTACTAGTTTACAATATCAATCCACTCAAACAACCCTTTGATAAAATATATTCAACAAACTACAAGGACAACCCCTGTTTTCCGAGTCGTTGTCAAAAACTTCAAATAAACTAAGCTCAGCTTCTAGAGTTTTGCATCCTTCCTATGTTCAAAGGTGAGGAATTCTTAATATCCAGGAGGAAACTTTTATCAGGTTTTGTCGTGAAAAACGTTGTTTGCTCACAGCTAGGAAAAGGACTATCCAAGGCCAAGTCTTCCGGAATGGAATATAGCTCAAATGACTTGGGAGTGTCTTCAGGTCTTCTACTATGCACATACACAGTGTTTCTGTCTTCAAAGTTAAAGCAAGCGCCCTCTGGCAGCGGTGGGCTTAACATCATAGGACCACTACTATCTGTTGTTTCTTCTTGGTCTTCTTCTAGTGGCCATATATAGTCTTCGTTCGAAAGGTTTAAAGAGAAGGAGTTACTACTTAGCATCATAAAGCAAGAAAACCGTCACGCCTCGTTGACCGAATACCAAAATTAGAATAACTGCTCTTCCTCAAATGGCGGCGGATTTTTTTTCACCTCCGAGCTTTCAAAGGTGGCGGATTGGGTGCCAGATTTTCTGGTCAACAATCACTTCAATGCGATGATCTGAGCATTTCCGTTCGACATTTGTTTGTTTGGAAATAGCTAGAAATTTCCATTATATGTTTCTTTCAGTAGTAAAATCACCCAGGTGGATGCTAAGAATAGATATTTAAAAAGTTCGAGTTTCTCCTTGTATGGTTGAAGAGTTGTTCCTTATCTTTTCTCTAGTTGGATAGAAACGTACATATATTTGTAAAAGGTGATGGAGTCAAAGTGTAATTTCACAAAAAAGTATGCAGCAGAAACATGAGAAAAGTACCGACTCTAACTTCAAAGTGAGCGATGCAAAGCACAAAACAAATGTGAGACTCGTTTCTAAGTTCAACTTGTGATTTCTCACGTTTACCTATAAAATGGGACTATCCAATTAGAATGAATAAACCATTATAGTGATTGGTATTTTTGCAGAGCATCAAAACGTCGTTGTATCACTAAACATTTCTTCCCATAGACGCTGCTCTATTACTACAGCTCAAAGACAACAATCTCTTTTCGAAATGCAAAGTTATGCTAGTCGACAAAAAAACAGTAAAATATATACAATAGAAAAAAGCCAAAAAATAAAATAGACGAGGCAAATGATTAAGCAAAGAATATATTTACAGGTCCGTAAGAGGTGCATTCTTGCGTAACCAGTAAAACATCGAAGAAAAAGAAAAGAACAATAACAAGACTAAAATGCTTATGAAAACTGCCCAAATTTGGATAATATTCGGACTATTATAAGGAGGAATGGTAATATTCATGCAAGTGAAACTCATAACCTAAGAGCGAAACATTTTTAGTTGGGTATGTGGCAGAACATAAACAAGACGTACCAAAAGAACAAATCCAAAAAATGCGCTACCTGTAACAATGGGCAAATCCAGTTTCAAGAGAAGAGTTTCTTGCTGGTGAAAATAAAGAGGAATCAGATTATCGACTCGGTCAACAGTTTTTTGCCACTGATACATTTCGTTCAGCAGCTCCGACATTTCCTACTCACATTTAACGAAGAACACAATCCAAGTTTCTTGACTTACATCAATGAAAACAACTGGTGAAGGTAACATACGTGTAATAGTTCCATCATATGCTGATCCAGAGCTGACCATAGAAACAAATAACTTCATTTCTGTAAGTAACTGATGAAAAGAACTGATCCAGTTTTGAGCCAACTCTCTCCAAACACTAGATTGCAAGTCTTTCTTAGAAGGGCAGCTGTAGTCCACACTTTTCCACCTATTCCAAAGAAAACGAAGAAAGTCTCCAACAAACTGTATCAAAATGGGAAATAATTCTTCAACAGCTGCTTGCTCTCCTTCCAGAGCAACTCCCATTGATTTGACTGAAGAGCATGTTTCTAAGAAGGTTAACCAAGACTCCACTGCCTCGGCCTCTTTCACACCACTTTGTCTACAGTATATCTGGTTGCCGGTAACAATGATGGACAGACCCGGTAAAACCAAAAATAATACATCACTTAAGCAGGTTAACTTGAAAAGATGTTCCTGGGGTGCTAAGGAGAATGTGTCTCTCCAGCTAAACTGCTGCGCATAGTCCATAGTTATATTTCCCTCGGGACATTCCACGGAAAGTTTGGTATTCTTCGTTACTTTCCATTTTTGTTCATTATTTTGAATGAAAGCAATAATATCTTTCAAAAGACAACTATCTCCACGTTGGTCCAACCAAGACATGAGGAATGGGAAATCATTGAGGGTAGCAAACCATCTTTTCAGAACATTTCCTGTTGTCGCGACAAACGAATTTTTGCCATCTAGTCTCTCTCGAGAACTTTTCCCCGTGACCTACCATATCTCCATTTATGTCAGCATCCTTAAATGATAGCGTTTAGGATGTAACGTAAACAAGTTTGTGAAGATTTATAGTTTTCATATTACAACGGTCTCAGAAAGTTAGGATTTTAATTACAATGTTCCTTCTCCATAGGTTAGAAGCAGTGATGGCCGAGCGGTTAAGGCGACAGACTCGAAATCTGTTTGGGTTTCCCAGCGCAGGTTCGAATCCTGCTCACTGCGAATTTTATTTTTTTCCCACAAGGACGGACAAGCAATTCATTATTCGCCCACTTTAGGAAATGCCAGGTCGTTCTCTTCTGGTTTAAGAACATTCTGAATGAAGTTGGTGACCAAGTTTACAAGGAAAATATTATCGCTCTGCAACTCCGTGGCATTGTCGCATCGCATTTCAGAGTAATACTTCAGTTTTGGTTCGGTTCCACTGCCGCGTATAGATAGAAATACATCAACATCAGGAAAACTTGGATGGCGGCCAGTTTGTAAGCGTACAGTTATAAAGCAAGTTGATGGGCTCCAAGGTAGAATAGTTTGACCTTTTAGAAACAATGAGTCTAAGCGCTACATTATAATTCACATACGTACTGTTTTCTTCGGCAGTATCCACCCCTGTAGCTAGATCTCTGTAAGAAACCACCTTACAGCCCATTATGTCTGAAGGATAACCACTATTTCGAATATCCTGAAATAAACGAGGTACAATCAAGGAGGACTTGGCTAACAGATACCCGTTACAACTTAAAAAGTAACCATATTTCTCATAAAGAAGGTTAAGCCTATCAGCTAATAACATTTCATTTTGATACGTGGCACAAGCCAATTCCCAAAAAATAGCCGCGGTGGATAGGCCATCCTTGTCGCGTACTTGTGTGGTACACATGTAGCCCAAAGCTTCTTCATACGCTAACAAGAGTTGGCACTGTTGCTGCTCCAATTCTAAAGCTGCATGACTTAACCATTTAAAGCCAGTCAGTGTTTCACGAAATTGAAATCCCTCCTTCTCAGCCATGGTTTGTATAAATTTCGAAGAAACTGCGCTAGCAACGCATGCAAAATTATTGGGATGAGCGAATTCAGTCTCTTCTAGTTCTAAAATATTGTTTCTTTGTTTCCATCTTTTCCTCAGTTCGAAGCGGTTTTCCCATAGCCAAGATACCAATAAGAAAGCTATTTCATTACCAGTAAATATTCTCCATTCGTTGCCATTATATTCAGCAGCTGCAAACCGATCTGCATCAGGGTCATTCATCAGTATCAGTTTTGTTGCATGATTGCTGGCCTCCTTGAATGCTTCCTTAAACACTTGCGGTCCTTCTTCAGGATTTGGAAAAGGAGCTGTTGGAAAATCAGGGTTGGGTTCTTCTTGAGATTTGGTCATAATAAAATCAGGAAACCCAAACGATTTACACAATCTTTTGAAAAATAAGGCGCCAACTCCATGAAGAGGAGAATAAGTAATAGCTGGAGCAAACTTGTTGTCACTACTTTGTCTTACATGGCAAACAGAAGAAATAATATTATTGTAAGCTTCGATGATTTCTTCTACTTTATCTGTAAACAAGGGATGGTTTTGCAACTTGTCTCCTTTCAACCAGTCTGCATAATTTTCAAACCAAGGCTCAGCATTTTCTTGAATAAGTTCCTCGATGTATTTGTCATGAGGTGGTAGGATTTGACAACCATCTTCCAAGTATAATTTGTAGCCATTGTCATTTTTTGGGTTGTGAGAAGCTGTGATCATGATTCCAGCAACACACTGCAACTGAGTAACAGCAAAGGATACCAGTGGAGTAGGTACCGGTTTCAAGGATAAACAGTTAACTGGAACACCACTTTGAAGAAAAACCGCTTGTGTGATGACTGCCAATTTATGCGACTGGTGTCTCGAGTCTCTTCCGACACATATACCTCTCTTTCTGACTTGGTTAGCTCCATATAACTTTTCTAAATATTTCAAAACTCCCTGAGTTGCTTGCAATACTGTCAAAACATTTATTCTATCATATCCTGCAGCCATAGTGCCTCGTAGCCCTGCAGTTCCAAAATGAAGTTTACCCTCCAGACGCTCTTTCGCATAGGTCAGTTGCTTGTTTGTTATCCAACTCTGTACTTCCTTTCTTGTTTCCTCATCTGGGTCTCTCTGGCACCACATTCTCGCAAGTGCAGCAACATAAGAAGGTAAACTTTCAACTCTATCACCTTTGTCCTTGCTATCCACATTCGACGACACCGCAGTTGCCGTTGTTCGTTTTCGACGATTGGACTTGGCTTGTAGATTATTAACTCTATTGGAATTGTTTCTTCGAACAGTGTGCAACACAAATATGCTCACTAAACCAACAAAAGCAATTGCACCTAATATTCGCTGCATTAAAACATACAATTCCTTAAAAATTACATAAGTTCGCTTTTTGGATGCCTTTGTTGGGTTTTGTATTGCCATTCTTTGCCTTTGTAGTTGTTCTTTTGGAAAACGCTCGATTGGAAGACTGCAAGGAACTTGCCGCCAATGTAGTAATTTCCTTATTGGGTTTTTTTGTCACTTTAAGGTTGATTCCAAGTATCAAAGACAAGTTCACTGAAGCTGGTCTGTTTGGCTATGACATCAACAAGAAGGGACTCGCTCAAGGCGATAAGAAAATGTAAGAATTGTAAGTATTTTGACTATTCTTTTGACTCAATTGTTGTTGTGAAGACCAGAAGCCGTGGGACTTGTTTCAGCAACTATTTACATTCTTTGCATATGTTTGCTGCATCTATTCCGACAAAGCAACAACGTGGAATTGTATACTGCAGCTTTCGCTTCTGTTACTTTTATGGTTCTTTTGGGTTTTGCAGATGACGTTTTGAATTTGAAATGGCGCTATAAACTAATTTTGCCGCTTGTGGCAAGTCTGCCATTGTTAGTGCTGTATACAGGAGGAACTTGTGTTTTGGTCCCTAGGCCGCTACGTTTTCTAACCAAGGGCAGATCTTTAGTAGAGTTGGGAATCCTGTATTATATTTATATGGCCTTGCTTTCAGTGTTCTGTACTAACGCAATCAATATTTATGCAGGTATCAATGGTCTTGAAGTTGGCCAATCTGTTATTATTGCGTTGGCAGTTTTGTTACACAATGCGTTGCAGTTGCATCCGGGCGGAAACAAAGATAACTTGGATCTACTGAGACAAAATCATCTCTTCTCCATCGATCTTATTTTACCCTTTTATGCAACTTCTTTGGCACTTGCTTATTACAATTGGTATCCATCCAAAGTATTTGTTGGTGATACTTTTTGTTATTTTGCAGGAATGACTTTTGCTATGGCCGCAATTTTAGCACATTTTAGTGAAATTCTTTTATTGTTTTTCATTCCTCAATTGATCAACTTTATTTATTCTATTCCACAACTCATCGGCATAGTACATTGTCCTAGACATCGACTGCCGAGGTAAGTTTTGAAAGATACTCTGTGTTTGTGTTGTCGATCCAAAATAGGTTGAATGGACAAACCGGCAAGCTTGAAGCTATTCGAACCAACCTAAACCTTGTGAACCTTACATTATGGATCTTAGGCCCATTAACAGAACGACAATTGTGTATTGTTCTTTGTAGTTTCCAGGCTTTCTGCTGTGCAATGGGCCTTTTCCTACGTGCTTGGGCACTGCATTGGCTGTAAGGAGAGAAACAACAAGAAACTATCCGAGGATATTTTAGTTTTAGTCATCAATAAATTCATCGTTCAAATCAAGAAAAGTAACAACAGTTTCATTGGGTCCTTTTCCTGTTTCTAAACGTGCCCTTTCCAACACGATATATTCCAAGTTGACCAATCTATCCACAATGTCTCCCACGATATGATGAAGAGTGATCGGTATTTGATTGAAAAAGATATTTCTTTGCTTGAAAGATGGAAGAAAACTTGAGAGCATATCTTGAGGAGTATCATGAAAAAAATAGAGAAACTTTGGAGTCAATAGAATATCGAAAGAATAAAGACACAATGCAACTCTGGCATCACCGTGAGGACAGCCTTGCCACTTTTTCATACACCAAGGAATATGAGGTACAATAGTCTTCAATGCTTTCGATGACAAAAGAATTCCGGAGCCTCCATGAGCAAAAGAAATAGAGGCGGAAGAAGACTTCTCCTCATCTTCCCAAGTTTCATTATTGGAAGGAATACCTACCGAAAATGGATTTCCAAAATAGAAAGGTACATCTAAAGGAGATGAGATATTCGAAGAATATTCTAATAGAAATTGTGCCAAATTATCAAGAAATATAAAAGTGTCATCATCAATCATTATATACCATTCCGCATCCGGAAAAGTATTATATAGAGTGACCAATCCTGGCAAGTTCTTTTCGCTGTCCAACCTAAAACAAATTGTCATGATGAAATGCGTCTATGAAGCAAAACAAACTTACCGAAAACTATCACTCACTTCTCCAAAGAATACCGGTGTATCTTCGTCTCGAATGTCTCTTAAGAGTCTAGAAATACCCAACTCTTCACGCAAGTCCTTATCAACCATCTGTTCAAGACCGATAATACCGTTGGAAGGTTCGGACCAATCTGAAATAATAATTTTGTTGGGTATTCTTTTCCACCATGTTTTCATGTGAGCTAGAATTCGACTATTCCATACACCCTTCCCAGTTTTCACAGCTACTGCAACTTTTGGTGCAATTTGTTCCCATAGTCTATTGTTATCTAAATTCAAAAATGTTATGCATTGAGATTCCTCTTATTTAATGAGTGACAGTACCGTGTTCATTGTTGTTTCCCTGATGAAATATTTCTTCATATTCTACAATAATTTGTGAGTTGTCTGTCCTCTTGTCTTCTTCTGAAGTTTCCTTTGGCAATTGGAACGTATGAACCTCTTGACTGTCTGTATGAGCATCTGGCGAGCTTACTTGCAGAGAAGAAGACAACCATACTCCAGCATAACCCAAATAAAACCCACCAGCAAAAACTAATAAAATAATAATAATCCAAGAAACAGAATGAAGAAAGAAACCCTGAAGGTTGCTTGTTCGCTTCAACTGTTCTTCCCCGAAAGGAACAGAAGACACTATCTTCACTTCAAAATTGTTTTGGTTACAAGGAATAGACTGCCGTTTCAGAAAGCCTTCTTGAAAAGCATCTCTCATTCTGCAAGTGTCTTCTCTCAAACAAAATCACTTGAAACTGCACGTATGAGCATTGCTCTTTGTTGAGAGCAATTTGTCGTGGAACGCATACGTGGCACTTCCTCCTTCGTTCGTATCCTTAAACGATTCCATTGGCTTGTCTCTCGGAAACCAAAGGCTAAAATGGCAGCAATGCTTCTTCAGTCAACTTGATGTCCATCCTAAAATTAAATAATGTATAATCATACTGCAATTGTCGATTGCATATCTAAAACTCAACATGATGGGTAGTTATTCATAGAACTGGAAACTCTCTTGAAAGTTTAGCTGGTTCGTAAGTTCATATCGAGCTGTAGTAGGTGGACAACAGAGCTGTTCAAACAGTCTTTCATTCTTTTTGAAATATCATTTTCTTCATTTTCATGTCGTAGTTGGAAAACAAAACACTCCGGTTTTTCTTATAGCAGTGGTCTCACCAGCCTACTTGGGGAAAAGAAACGGCATCAGCAATAGGTATAAGTAGGCAGTTGCAACTAAGTCTACAGCTTTTTCGGAAACGTGACCAAAGCATAGGGAAATTGCAGTGGATTCCTTCTCTCATAGATTCTTTTGAAACTTCGAATACAAGCTTGGTGACTGAAAGTTGTTGGAAGCTATACCCTAACCTGAAAAGCAATAATCGGTTTCTTCTGGACCTGGGTATTTTAGCGGTACACGAGCTATGGCAAAAGGGAATACTTGGAGTTCACGAGACCAAACTTGAGATAAAGAAAGTTTCTTGTTGGAATATAACAGGAAGAGGAAAGGATATTCTTGCGCTTTTAGCTACTTTCACGAGATCACTTTGTCTTTTTATGAGTGAAAGTATTTTGGTTTTGGAGTTTCTATCAAAAATGCACTTTTTTGAGACAGGTCGTGATATTCATTGTATGAGCTAAACCATATTGAATTGTGGTTCTTTCCATGTTTTAAAAAACTCAGGTTGAAAGAAATTTATTATGAAAATGAAAAGCCTCAATCGTAATACGTTAGGCATCGTCCACTGGGACTGGTTTGTCTATTCTTCTCTCTGATTTCAAATAGGCTTCAATATTTGGTCTACTTCTCATGTTGTGGTATACTCGTTGCAAAGCATTTCTTCCATGCAAAATAGAAGACTTCACCGAATACTTTGTCATCGATTTTTTTGGAAATGGCTGTTGCTTACCTTGATTCTGAGTAAGTAGTCGAGCTGCTCTTCCAACCAATAATCAGCAAATGTCGGCGTATTACATACTGAATAATCTGCATTTTGATACTGAACAAACTTTTCAAGGTTGTTCAAACGTTGAGATATATCCATATAAAACTTCTCTTCTTTCGATGCTCTTTGCGAATCCAATATAAATGCATCATAAACCTCAAATATATCTCGCACTGTTTCATAGACCATATCGCACATTGCCATTTCCTTCTCACTGCAGCCATACAGGTTGTATTTTCTTGCAAGGAATCTAGCAATAGCTCCACTTTGTGCTAGTGTGAATTCTCCGTACCTGAGTATCGGTAGCTGTCCAAATGGTAGTGCAGCCGTACCTTTGGCTGCATCACGATAGGCTCTCCAGTTCTCCTTTGGAATTATCTCCATCTCATAGGGAAGCTTTAAGTCTTCCAACATCAAACGAATATGTTCTGCTCTCGCACGTACTGGAAAGTACACCAACTTGTAACAAGTAGCCATCAATCAACAATGAGACTCCGTTGTTGCTACTCTGTGAGAGAAATCGAAATGCATTTCAGCGTAGAAATCAAATGCAACTGGGTGTACAAATGCAAAGAAAATACCATACCTCAAAGACTCATCAAGTGTTTGTAATGAAATGTCTTTATTATATACAAAAATATCCAATCAATGCAACTATCAATAAGAAGGGATAACAGATCCAAAATTATGTTGCAAAATAACAATAATATAGCGTTCGTTTAGGATACGTGATGGCTTGTTCTTGTCTGCACAGCTTCACCCAAAGCAATGACTTTACCAATTCCCTTGGTACGACCTTCTCGGAATATAAAGCGTGCATCACCCTTTAAATATTCAGGATGATACAGGAAACGGAAGAGTATTTTGGTACGATCCCCTGTTCGCGCAACTTCCGATTCAATTGAAAGAACTTTTGCTGCTTGACGGATAGCAGCACAGTGAATAACTGCTTGATAGTTGACTCGAATTGTAGAAGAATGATACAAAATCATCACTTCAGCATAAAACTCCCAGACTGCGCCAGGACGAACCTGAAAAAGACATTGTAAAGGAATAATGGAGGTTTTCAAAAGACTTACTCCACTATCTAACAACACCATTCCTTTTCGAATAGATGACCTTTTAACTTTCCTTAACGCCAGAGAACCTGTTTGTCCTGCAACAATTTTCTTCACTGGTGTGCGCTTGTAATGAATTGATTTCACTTGAACCTTCGCAAAGTTTCCACTACTGTCAGGACCCAAATGAAGATACTGTCCAATCGCAACACTTCCGCTGATAGTAGTACCAGCAACTACACTGTACGAAAATGGTCAACGAATCAGTTTTCATAGAGAGCAAAAACTTACGTTCCAACACCTGTAACCATAAATGTTTCATCTATTTGAAATTCCGCTGGTTCCATCACAGCTGAAGACCAATTACGTCTTGTAGGAATAAGGTTGAGAAACTTTGATAGCAAACCAAGACCATCACCAGTTACACTTGATATCTCAAAAATAGGCACGATACGATCATTTACAATATTCTGAGATGCCATAGATACATCAGAGATGCTCTTTACAAGTACTGGCAATTTCCTGGCACCTGGCGACTTTAGAAGCTTACATATATGTGCACGAGTATTATCAAGAATATGTGCAGGCGATATATCTATTTTTGTAACAACGACAAACACTGGTACTTTTAACGCCAATGCGACAGCCAAATGTTCCTTTGTCATTCTTAATACTCCCATATTGGCTCCGATAACTATCATGCAATAGTCAGGAACGTGTGCAGTCAAGCCAAAAACAGTGGTCTTCAAATATCTCTCATGACCAGCAAGATCGAAAAAAGTCAAAACTTTTGCGCTTTTCTCAAGAACATCACTCCAGCTTAGGTTTCTCACATGCGAATAGTTGACTATTTCTCCCACTGCGTTAAAGCCCATAATTTGTTGACTAACACAACTCGTTCTCCCAGTTTCTAGTTCATGTTTGTGTGTAAATATCTGAGCTCGTGCAAGACCTCTACCGTTATCCAAACTTCCGTTGCCAGTAAGGACACCTATCAAAGTACTTTTTCCAGAGTCTACGTTTCCTGCTACAGCAATTCGAAGGTCTAGATATTCCTCGCTAGTACGAGGTAAATGTCTTACAAGAGCTTCCATTACACTTCCTTCCAATCCCTTTTCCTCTCGTACAACGTGAACCTCGGCATTCAACTCTTGTGCCATCTTCTTCAAGGTCAACAGTGAAGCAGCAAGTTTGTCTTCAGGTAGACCCTTCAAAACACCACTATCTGTCACACCTATTTCATAAAAAGCCTCTCCTTGACCTTCTAACAAACGGAATTTTAACTGAGTCACCAACTGAGCAAACCTTTGAGGTGAAGGGTTGTGCAAACTCCACTTGTATTCTACATAGCCCTCATCATTTTCAGGGTCCAACTCCGGAACAGTAGCACCTCCTAATTGAACTTCAACGTGGTTACTCGTCAAGTTCTTGGAATTTTGGAAACGAGAAAGAGGACCCTTCCTTTCTCTCAAGTTGCCCTCCTCTTGAACAACAGGATCAGTTCTTGTTGAAGCCATGTCCCAATGTGATACAAACTATAACCTTCAAGAGTTTCTCGTACCACAGAATGCAAGCTTCTAACAAAAGGTCTTCTCAAACGATCACTTGAAACGATGGTAAGTTGAAGACATTATCTCGATTGGAATCTGTGGGAATTTTGATTTCTTTAGATGCATCAAGTGTCAGGCTGTTTGCAGTTTTGTTCCTGAAGTTTGACTTTTTTTTCTTTGTCCATCACCAATTATCTGAAAAAAAGCACACAGACCTAAACCAATAGAAAACTTTTCAAGCTGTAGTAATTCTTTGTCACAATATTGTTGAAATCTACCAAACCCTATGCTCATGATTATAGTGTAGCAGGACAATGAAGGTGACATCAGTCTCAAGTGTTATAAATTTCATCAAGTAGTTCAACCAAATTGAATCTATCTAAAATAGAAAATGAAATGGAACTGTATATCTAGAAATCTTAAACCCAAACAAAATATTGTTAAGACCTGAATGAAAGAATTTGCAGATGCTTTAAAAAAAGAACATTTACGAAATAATCTGTTTGGAAAAGCAACCATAATTATCATTATTCTCTAGAAATATGCCACATTAGCTTTAAAGATCACTTTAACAATGCTCAGAAACCCAATTCATCATCTAGGACCGGTTAAAAAAGACAAGAAGCTTTTCTGTTCATAAAATGAAGTATTCAGAAGAGCAATGTTGTAGCTTTATAGGATATTTGTTGGTTTTGCCTTTTGTAGTCATCTTTCTCTATTTGAATGCCTTCTACTCATTTCTTTTAAGAATTGTGGACTACAACATTCAATCGTAAATTATTTACATCACTTGAATCACGATGAGCAACGTCGCTTTTGCAACCCTTTTCTATCCTACTGCTTCTAGAAATAAGAGTCTATTAAGAACAAGGCAAAACTTTTGTAAGAACCCAAGTCATGGTATTCATAAACCGTATCAAGAGTCTGCTTTCAAGTGTATTCCGTTACGAGCAAAAGAGGATGGCCAAAAGGGAGGTGGAAAATTTAATCCGTTCGCGGCTCTCGGAAACGTTGGAAACTTTATGGATGCTGTGAAGAAAGCGCAAGAGTTTTCGAAGGAAGCGGGTAAAATGCAGGAAGAATTGTCAAGGACAGAGTTGAAAGCGTCCGTAAGTATGTGAACAGAACTCCATTCTCGTTGACTTGGCGAACTAGTCTGAGGATGGTTTGGCGCATGCGTACATAACAGGCAATCAGAGACCCATTAGAGTGGAAGTTACTGAAGAGCTGGTTTCCAAAGGAGCTGAAGCGGTATGGACAGTTGTCTGTTTTTAATGTCATTCTTGAGTACTTATTCAACAAGGTTTCCAAGTCTGTGACGGAAGCAATCATTGCTGCACATAACTTGAGTATGGCTCACGTTAAAGAGAAGCTTGGTTCCATTACAAACAGTAATATAACACAAGTTGTGATACTTCGGACAGTTATAATAATTCGTTGTATTTAGGTTTGGGATTGCCAGACACTGCGGGGAAATCATAAAAAAATTTTCGATTATTGTTTGGACACTTGTTTGTTTCGTCTTAACAGACGTTAGAGAACTTTCTTGTCACAGATAAAATATTGAAACCTGTCTCTTTTATTTAGACACATAGTTGCCTCAAACAACGTATGCACTTTGGGGAATATTCAACTGAAGACTGGTCACAGGTTTTAACGACCGAAAATGGTGGGTCGTCACAGGAATCCCCACAGTTAAATACTCAATCCTCCAGAAACAGAAACTCAAATGTTGTTGAGAATTCAGCCAAGCTGCAAACTAACAAAGAGTTTGCAGGGTCAAGCGTCTTCTCAAAGGAAGATAGAAGTTCCAAGTCTTCAGTTCGAGCTGGGTTTTCATACAATGATCGATCAACTCATAGCACCAGGACCTGGAATGCTTTGCATCGTTTGTTGAAAATGCTTGATGATGCAGAGACTGATAATCAATTCAACGAGAAGACTGTGTTTCAAGCAGCTGAATCTCAAGGCATCGACAAGGAAAGTTGTATATATTACGTTCCAAGGGGAATAATAAATAGGGGTAATACTTGTTTCATAAGTGCTGTATTGCAGGCTTTATTAGCGGTGGATAGTTTTCGCCTTTTGTTTTTATATTTACTGAATATAATAAGGGGAGCAACAGAGGAAGATATCATTTCTTGGCAGGATTTTTCCTTTCAGTTTCCACTTGTGCAAAAATTGTGTCGAGTGATAGAGCAATGCATGTTAGAAGGAAGCAACTCCAAAACTTCAGGAGAAAATTCGGCTAATGTCCAAGTATTAGCAACAAAATGGTACAGTCGAAAGGAGTCTGCTCAAGCCATGATGTCACGAATATCAAAGAGTCCTATTTCCATTGAAGATTGGTTTCAATGGAGAAGAAGCGATTTTTTACCGACTCAACCCGATGTTCTTTCTTGGGTTAATAATGACACCAGAAAGGGAAGCGACAGAAAGAACAGTCCACAAGAGATCAATTCAAGCTTTGTTAGTCCTCGATTGAATTCATTCCTTTCTTTTATTTTTGGAGGCAATCAGGAAGATTCACAAGAATTCCTTATTCATATATTGAACGAATTACATGAGGAGATACGCACCCTGCGCAAATATTTGGAGGAACATTTATTATCCTCGAGCGAACTTCAAACCGATGGAGATTCGGAATATCCCAAAAGTGGCATTGAGCATCATCTTAGTAATTTGTCGTTTTGTAGAGACAATGATTCAGACGATGGTTTTTGGGAAGAAGTTGGAAGGAAAGGAAAAAGTGCAATTATTCGACCGTTTCAATTTCAGTCTTCTTGGATATCATTCATTTTTGGAGGCATTTTAAGAAGTGAACTACATCGGATTGGTTCGAAGTCATCAGTCTCTCGAGAAGTAAGTTTTCTTTTTGCCATGAATTGCAAATTTTCTGATAATATATATAGCCATTTCTTTTCTTGGAGTTGGATATTCAGAGTCCCCACGTTCATAATCTTTATGACGCTCTACGCCTATATATAGAACCTGAGAGTCTTGATGATGTATTTTCGGAGACTACAAAGCAAAAGGTCCAGGCTAGGAAACAGGTTACCATAGAGAGACTCCCCAGAGTATTCATACTACAATTGAAGAGATTTACTTTAAGAAATGGGGATGAGGTGTACAGAAAGCTCGGAAAGCACATTGATTTTCCCGTGGATCTCTGTTTACCTAGTATGCTCCTCACATTTTCACATTCGTATACGAAGCCTCAGAACAGAAGTTACTCTTTAGCGGCAGTTGTTACGCACTTGGGTAGAGAACTCGTTGGTGGACATTATATTTGTGATATTCGGTCAGTGAATCTCTTTCTATTCAGAACTTTTCTAATATCTTGTTTCCAGGTGGCGTGTTCCTCTTAAAAGTGGACAGAGAGAGGAAACAGTGTGGCTTAATTGTGATGATAGTAGTATAAGCTGTATTTCTGAGAAGACTGTACTGAATAGGCAAGCTTATCTTTTATTTTATGTAAAAAAAGATGAATCTTGATGTGGAATGGCCAAATGGAAGATTTTTCATTTTACGAAGTTTTTCTAGAAATTAAAATTGGGCGCCCTGTGATCTCTAAAACGCGCAATCTTTCTATTTCTGTTTATGGTTTTTTTTCGAGATGGGTGCCTTTTACTCGCACTTGGTCTTTAGACCTCCGGTCCCTGCTTCATATACTCATGAAGACTTTCCTATAACTTGGATAGAAACAAAGCAAAACTCTTTGTTTCCGTGCACTTTCATTCAACAAACAAACGCACACTTTACCTTGTTATTTTCTCACGGGAACGGTGAAGACCTAGGAAACGCTGTGAGTTACTTGAACCATCTTTGTAGTGTTCTAAAGGTCAACGCGTTGGCGTATGACTATACGGGTTATGGACTTGCAACAGGGAAACCTTCGGAGGAAGCTTGCTACGCAAATGTCGAGGCGGCTTATCTTCACTTGGTAAATGAGCGGAAAATTCCCCCAGAGAGAATTATAGTATTTGGAAGGAGTTTAGGCTCTGCTCCATCGATTCATATTGCTTGGTTGAAACCAGTGAGAGGATTGATCTTGGTGAGTCCTCTTAGTTCTTGCATAAGAGTAGTACGTCCGAGACTGCATGTGACTCTTCCTTTCGATATGTTTGTGAATATTCACAAGATAAGTTTGGTTCGCTGTCCCGTTCTTATCGTTCACGGTTGTAGAGATCAGGTCGTCCCGTTTTCGAACGGCCTGGATCTATACAAACGTTGCCGTTTGGCAGTTGACCCATTATGGATCTCTGATGGAGGTCACAACAACTTGGAACTCTACCACAGAGAGGAAATGATGGAAAGATACCAGCGTTTTTTGGAATATATCGAAAAAAGACCACTAGGAGCTGACCAGGACGAACAAGGACGCTCACCGTGGAAGCGTTTATGGAGGAGGAAGAAAAAGAAACAAGCCATTAAGAACGAGGATAGTCATACTGTCGTGGACTGTTCAGTTGATACAATATCAACTGAAAGAAGAAAGCTGGGAAGACCAGAGTTGTTTACTTCTGAAGAACAACGCAGTTCGAGACGTTATTTTGGTATGCGAAGAAGAAAGAATAGTCGTACAATTTGATTTTTTGTATTTTATTTCCAAGTTGTGTTATCTAACCGAGTTGATTACACACAATAACTTTATTATTTAATAAATCGATGTTGGTTGTATTTTGGTTTTGGGGGAAGAGAATTGAGTCATTTTGTTGATGGTATTGAAGGCCTTTTTGGTTTTTGCGTATGAAGACTCATATTTAACTAGGCACAAACGACAACCCAAAAGTTTCCTATCAACCCTAAACCGTTTCTTCACGACCTTGTTGGGAAACCACTTATTGTAAAACTCAAATGGGGTCTTGAATATAGAGGTTTATTAGTTTCTCTAGATTCATATATGAACTTGCAACTCACACAAACAGAGGAGTGGATCAACGGAAAAATGGCAGGGAAACTCGGCGACGTTTTAATTAGGTAGGAATACGATGGACTTAACCAAGTCAATCCTAAGTAGTATTTCTTCTCTAGATGCAACAACGTATTGTACGTTAGAGGAGGTGAAGGCGAGCCGAATGGAGTACAAAAGTGACGAGGAATAAACTTATATGTATACGGCATAGGTATTCTTAATCTAATCTTTCTGCAAGAGCTTCTCGCATACGTTCATAATATTGCAGTTTTTGTGTTTCCTTCCTGGCATCCTCCAAATTTTCGTTGTAAAACGCTGAAGATAAGTTTTGCAAACAAACTTCCGTTTCTTTTGCTACTGTTTCCCTAATTTGTTGTAGCTGAATCTTATTCGATTCCTCTTCCACTTTTTCGCGCAATTCCAAGATATGCATAAGAAAAGATGGTTCCATAGTCACGTCATCTTCTGATAGAGGCACTCCTTTAATCTCCAAAAGATATTTTGCTCTTAAGTGTGGTTTCTTCAAAACACCGTATGCTCTGTTTACTGCTGCACTCATAGCTGCCGCTTGTTCCTGTAAGTGCGATGAAGACTGGCCGTGAAGGTCCGGATGCCATTGTGACAAAATGGCACGAAACTTGCGCTCCAACTCTTTCTCATCTATGTCAAAGGAAATATTGCTTTTGTCTGTCAGGGAACTGTGAGCAACTGTAAATAGACACATACCAACCCAGAATTTCGAAATAATTCTGGTCTCCATAGTTCTTTGAAGTTTGTTGTTGTATTCCACTCTTGAAACATCTTGCTGTACGAATGTTGCCACATCCAGAGGAAACGAAACTTCCACCGAAAGTCCTTCTCCGTGGAAAGCGCCAGGCAATACTCTCATAACTAGTTGTATTCACTTTAAGAAAACTATAACCTAAATTAGTTACCAAAGTCTTTGGTAGCGTTCCATACAGTCGAAGAGAACTGCTTATCATTGTATATTCTTACAAAAACAACTTGACATTTCATTCAGATTGATTTATTGTAAAATTGTCATATGAACAAAGCTTCTAAAAAAGCAGTCTGACCAAAGAATAAAAGATATGTGAAAAGGAATTTCACTCGGTCAACTTGGCTTGTTGTTGTTCCTCCATAGGCCCAAATATACCACCAAAAGTTTTAGCATCTTCGACTATCTTTTGCAGTCTCTTCTGCTGCATAGACCTAAAATCTTCCTCTGTAATCACATGAACAACTGTTCTCTTTCGACCTTTCTTATCTCGGATCTTTTCATAAATAATTCTTCCGGGATGTAGTGCATATAGAGTAAAGTCTCTACCAACTCCAATACCAAAACCTGGGAGAAATCTTGTTCCTGTTTGTCGCACCAAGATTTGGGAAACTACTACCTTTCTCCCCTGCGTAAACTATGATGAAAGTTGTAAATAAAATGAGGCAACGACTCTTTCATGAAACAAACCTTGGGACCTGTATTCGTGTCTCTTCTGTTGCCTTTCGTTGAGCCTCTCAAACCTCTGACAGGCACATAACTTGGTTGAATAGAACAAGGATTCCAATCACTACCGAGTTGCTGGAAATAGCTCTTTCCTGTTTCTCGTATACAGTTCCACGCCACCCGAAGAGCCATTGGAACGTCCAAATAAGCCTTCCTTTTCTGGAAACGACGCAATGTCTAACCCAAACTACAAAAGCCCAATAAGAAAATAAATAATAATTTGAGGATCATTTCCAGTCGTTACTGTGGAGTTGTCAAAAGCAATTGCGATAGTTTTCTGTCTCATAGGTTAGAAGTAAATGATATATACAAAAAGGCACGATAAGGTAAATCCAATATTTAGACTCTTTGGCGAGCAGCTGAAGATTGCCTTGTAGTCAACTTGAGATTCTTCTGCTTTCGGAATCTTCGACAAATATTGTAAATAATAAGAAATTTATGATAAAACAATCAGTTATACTTCCAAACTTGTAATGGTTGCTATTCAGGGCTTGGCTGTCTATTGAAGTTGTTTGTTTCAAACACTGTCCGTAGTTGTGCTTAGCTAGAATATTGTGATAGCTGAGGGTTAGTTCATATCTGGTTTAGCATTGAACTAGTTTCTTCTCTTCCACGAGAGGATCTTGACGATATAGATATGCACAAACTAGCATATGTCTTCGTTTTTAAGTTCTTCTTCACTTGGAACAAGACATCTTCTTAGTAAGCCAGAATCCAGTCCAATTCCTCTTCTAGACTTAATAAGTATATCACACTGCTAAACATTAGTAAAAGCGATAATCGTTCATTTCATCCAATGGCGCTTGACATGCTCGTGGTATACTGCAACGATTCACGTGTCATTTGGAAAATGGTCTTAAAAGCGCCTTCATCCTATTTTATTCTCTATTGTCTTTTATGCAGAAATGACGGCAGAATCTACAGTAATTATGACTCCTGGTCAAGTGAGTGTTGAGAATGATAGCGCATGCCAACTTGCAAGAGACATGAGGTTCATGGAAGGAATATACATGGATAATAAAGAAAAGAATAATTTTGTTGGAAAGTTTCGAAGATTTTGGAAACAAATATGTTTGTGGTTTCTTGGATTGCTGAAATTTGCAGGTCCTGGTTGGTTGGTGTGCATTGGTCTTATTGATGCAGGAAACTATGAAGGAGATATTCAAGCAGGAGCAGGGTTTCAGTACAAACTTATTTGGATAATCTGGTGGTCTGCTGTTGTAGAAGTATTGGTTCAAATATTGAGTATCAGACTTGGTCTCTATTCACGATTGGACTTGGCACAATCATGTCGCAAAAACTATTCACGCTTTGTGAGTTACACTCTCTGGATACTGATGGAAGCTGCCATGATTGCCAATGATTTGACTCAAGTTATCGGTTTTGCAACTGCATGTGAGATATTGTTTCACTTGCCTCTCTATGCAGGAGTATTGTTGTCCTTTGTTACTGCATTACTGGTACTTTCACTTCAGTATTGGAGTGTCAGATACTTGGAATTATGTGTAACTCTGATCATCTTAGCAATGTGTGTCACATTCTTTATTCAATGGTCAATGGTGAATACAAACGGTGTTGAATTGATGAGAGGATGGATTATTCCTTCCATCCCAAGTGACTCATCTTTGGTGATATTATCACAGATAGGAAGTTGTATTATGCCACAGTCTATATTTCTCCAATCTTCCATGGTGCAAACAAGGAAAGTGGAATCCACAAAGAAAGCTCTGCATAGAGCATATGTTTATAATGTCATTGAGTTCCTAATTCCTATGTTGCTGGTTTTTGTTGCAAATTTGGCTGCAATCTCCCTTGCCGCTGTCGGATTCTATAATAATAGTCAAATAACAGTTTCCTATTCCGATGTTAGCTTGTCAAACACTTGTCAGTTACTTCGAACAGCCTATCCTGAAAATGGTGCTGGATGCATTCTGTTTGGTTTGTCATTGTTGGCTTCCTCACAGAGTGCAGTGGTTTCTGGAACTTTTGCAGGTCAAATTGTTATCGAAGGGTTCTTCAATATAAGAATGCCTCTATGGCTGCGCAATATCGTGACAAGACTAGTTACAATCATTCCTGCTTTGATGATAGCCATCTTGGCAGGAAATCAGGGCTCAGGATTGGCATTATTGATATCTTCTTCTATTCTTTCTGCAACAGTTCCATTTGCAATCATTCCACTTTTAAAATTTACACAATCTTCCAAAATTATGGGAACATTTAGGAATCCTAGATACGTTTCTGTGCTAATGTGGTGCATAGCAATTGGACTTGTCATCATCAATGTGTATTTGATTGTTGGTGTTCAAGGAAACTACACATTACAAAGTTCATTATCAGATATTTCGTTAGCAAGTATCCTTGGAATCATTGCGACTATAGTCGTTGGGATTTGGTACGTAGCCTTTTTGATATTCTTGATATGGTATCCAGTTGTCTTCGAGAGTACCGTTCATCAAGTAACAATATAAAAAGTACTTTCGGAACATGTCGAACGAATTTCTGTCTGCAACAATCTTTTCACTTTGCTAAGTCGATTGAATGCCAAGTAGATGAAAAATCATTGTTGGCGCTATGTTTGCTTTTTATCATCCTCTTAGACAGAGAAATGTCATATCTCCAAAGTATATATTTTGTAGAATCAACTTTATGTTCAATGAGTTGAATTTATATTTGTGAATGATCCGTAAAATTATAAAAATAGTAACTTTCTCAAGTCATCTAAAGAACACAATAAGCCATCGGACTAGACTGTCTTTGAGATAGTTTTGAACGAACGAAGCAGTACTATCGCTATATTTGAATCCAACAGAGTTGTTTCCAGGACTCTAAATACCACAGTGATATGGTATCATAGCTATTTGAACAAATGCAGTTTATAAGTTGGTTCTCCATCAAAATTTTTGAAGGTGACCAATTTTATTCTATCCTGTCGAGACCTTCAACCAAAAGGATATATATATATATATGTATACAGAAGTGCTCTCATAGTTACACTGGTTGATTTCGCTTTAAAGCTTTAATCTTTACAAGGTTAGCACGAGCAGTACTTGAGCAAGTCGAAAATCTCATTGACATTTGTTGCCAAGGTGTGTGGAAAAGTTTAGAATGTTTCTTCGCATTCGTGTGTTGAGTGGACGGTATCAAGGAAAGTAGAGTAAATCTACGACCACACGGGTTCACTTGAACTTTCTTATTAACGAAGGAGTTTAATGCTCTTTAACGCAAGATTGAGGATGCTGAATCTACCTGTACTTTTGGTTGAGTTCCCAACTGCCTTAGGTCGATGATATTTTTACCAGTTTATTGACTGATGTTGTTATGCTAGTTTCCACGTTTAGAGGAAATGTATTGCTTTCTTTGCTTCATTGTTCTCTGGCTCGTTACCAAAAATTAACGAGAGCGAATAGTCTTGAACATTGTGATATCAACTGATTTTGTCAACTGCCCTGTCCATTGTGAGTCTTAAAGTCACTCGTAAAGTGTCTTCTTTTTCCAAGACTTTTCCGGATGCTACTAATAGGCGTTCTCTTCAACTTCATTCCACGTGTCTTGGTTCTCTAAATTCCCTGCTGGTATGTCAGCTCTCCAATCGTATATTTCGAGGGCCAAGGAAAGCTAGTACTCAACATACTTTCTTAGGACTTATTATGAAGCTCAAATGAAGGATAACTTGTCACTATATTTCGAATCAGTCTTTGTGATGACTTGGATTACTGCAATCTTGATAAGAAGAGAGAACTATTTAAGATTATCGTTAGTCATTTCACGTATTTAAAGGACAGATGAAAGTACTCAATCCGATCAAGAGCAATAAATCTTTTTTTTCGTTGATCTACATGTTTCAAGGCTCCTTACAAGGCTCTTCAGGTAGAAGCTTCTTTGATTCAGTGATTAAAAAGTGACAAAAACACAGTAAAAGGAGAAGTGATCCTCTGCACTGTCATTTATGGAAACATATATTACTACGGGTCAGAAAATTTTATTAGTTACTTTCTCAACAGAATCTTTTATATTTGTTAGAACCATGGAGCTTAATACAACCGGACTTTATATACCATTTTTCCATTGGAAATATTCTATAGCATACAGTTGCTTTGTTTCCTCGTTGCAGAATAATGAAGTAACTCATGGATCTGTTCCAAGATTCTTCACTATAAACTCTCTGTTTTAGCCATGGTCGAATCAAGGTAGAAAACTTTTCATATAACTTGAGCTTAAGTGAAATACGAAAGGGTACGAAAATCTACCCATTAGAAAGCCATGCAGGTTTGTTCCGCAATATTTATTACTCTGTTTAATAAGAATGGCTTGCAAGATGTTTCAATTTCCAGTTTCGAATACGTCTCAAGGAAAAGGTATTATCCATTCTCCAAAGCTGCAGTCCCCTCAAAAGCAATTGTTCTAGAAAACAACGTCCATTCAAACCCGTCGATAGGCGGATTTAGAATTCCAGAAAGATATCCAACCAATCTAAAATGTTTATCCCTTTACACGTTGAGTTGATGCATCGATTATTTTTTTTGCTATTTTACATTGATCATGATGAGCAGTGCTGCCAAGTGGAATATTGCAACATCCGCACTCTCTTTCTTTATAGCTTCCTATGATATCTTTGTTTTCAATTCACTGAATCTTGTATTAGACGCTGAGTATGGATCGTTGTATACTTCTGGACTTCGTACTCGTGTGACCAATACTATCTTAGTTGGAGCTATTTTGGGTCAAGCTTTCTTCGGGATTTGTAGTGACTTTATTGGTCGAAAAAGATGTCTCCTTGTAACTGCCTCCATCCTTCTCTTGGGATGTATTTTATGTTCCTGTGCCACTTTTGGATTGAACGGATCTGCTTATGGTACTCTTTGGTCTTTAGTGATTTGTCGAGGTTTTCTAGGCTTTGGCGTTGGAGGAGAGTGGCCTTGTACTGCTGCTACTTCTTCAGAAACGAGTGAAGAAGTATCTCCAAAGAAAAGAGGAAGGATAGTGCTTTTTGTGTTGTCTATGCAAGGAATCGGCAATTTAGTTGCTACAAGTATTGTTGTGGCTCTAATGGGCATAACGCTTAGAGCAGATGGTGGAACTCATTGGACTAAATCTTCTCTGGAGGTGATTTGGAGAGTGACTCTGGCACTTCCTGTTTTACCTTCCCTCATCATCTTAATATATCGATGGAAGATGTTGGATCCCAATCAATTTACAAAGAACAACTATAGAACTTTTGAAAAGCATCCTTATCGAGTTGTTTTCAAACGTTTTGGATGGAGATTGGTTGCAACTTGTTCCGTATGGT
Organism: Galdieria sulphuraria; assembly: GCF_000341285.1. NCBI lineage: Eukaryota > Rhodophyta > Bangiophyceae > Galdieriales > Galdieriaceae > Galdieria > Galdieria sulphuraria. The sequence goes on from NW_005178454.1 coordinate 182,203, forward strand.
TCCTATTTGATGTTGTATTCTATACCAATAGTCTCTTTTCTTCACTCATTATTGGAAACGTAGTGCCCAATGCAACTATCTTAAAAAAGGCAGAATTGTTATTAGCATTGGTTGCGATAGGATTGCCAGGGTATTATGTCTCTCTATTTGCTGTGGATAAGTTTGGTAGAAAAACTTGGCAAATCTTTGGATTGTTTATGATGGGTTGTATAAGTATCGTTATTGGGGGTGTTTTGCCTTATTTGAAATCAGTGCCTGCCGCATTCATCATTACTTATGGAATTTATTTCTTCTTTAGTATATTTGGAGAGTGCACAACTTATATGATTCCATCTGAAGTATTTCCTACCGTCCTTCGTGGTACTTGTCATGGTATATCTGCTGCTTTTGGAAGAACAGGTGCTGTAGTTGGAACTCAAATATTTGAACCTATTCAGAGAGCAGTCAATCATGGCAGTCATAGTGACATTTTAGGTGCTCGAGTTGTATTTTTCATTAATGGAGGTATTGCATTTATTGCTTTAGTGGTTTCTATATTGGGTATTCCTGAATACAAAGGCAAGCTTTTGGAGCAGGATGATATGGATATTAGGTCATTGATGAATGAAGAGAAGGATAATTCAAGTGACCAGATAGTTCAGCATTTTGAAGAAGTTAATGTTGAGAACAAAGAGTGAGAGATATAAAAGCAGTCTGTTTGTTGAAAAAACTTTCATGTTTTTTAGCTGAAAGATTCCTGAGCTATGAAGGAATCAATTCAAATTTCAAACAATGGGTTTATGGTTTGAGCCTAATGAAGGAATGCTTTTTCCAATAGAAAGAATATTTTCTCTCTTACGCTTGTATTCATAACTCTGGTTGAAAATAACTCTTGCCGAGTTGTTTCAATTGTACGCCGCAGAACAAGTTGGCTGTATGATGCTACCTTTCAAACATCAAGCAATGGACCCTTTTCGACGCAGAATCGGCGATAGAATTGAGAATTTTTGGAAAACTCGAGTGCTATCTGTTTACCTTTTCTTTAGAGAAGATGTTCATTTCCAAGTCTTGAGATGAGACGCTCATTCTAGCAAAGGAAAAAAGCCTTGTGCGAAGATTCAACTAATGCCTTCTTTTCTCTTTATGAGTAGGAGCGTATTAAAGGATATTTAAAATACAATATTGTTGTATATAACATTTGAATATAGAGAGTAGGCTATAGATATGCATTGCTTTCTAGAAAAATGAGTCGTACATGTGGACAAGGCTTACAAGGCGTCCAGTAGCAATGAGTTCAATTTCCATCATCCAATCGAGCTCAAGTGTTCAAGTTTCTAGAATTGTCATTTCGTAAGTAAACTTATATTGAATTAAACAAGTCGACTTTGCTCCTCATCCCATTTTTTAATGAAAGCAATGTTAATGTTATTCAAAAAAGTGGTAACAGCAAACTTCAACTTTGAATGATTTTTTAGACAATCGTATTAGAGTTGTCCATATTGTGGGAAGCAACTCTTACAGAATTTTGAGCCACAAGAAGAGGTGATTTCTTTAAGAGGAAAGAGACGAACCAAGGGTTCGCTGGAAAGTTGCTTCTGATCGCATTGTTACAAGTGACAAGTGAAGTTGCATATTTTGCGTTCCCTTTAAGGATTGTTCCAAAAAGTGTTCAATATTTTTACTTTTTATACCCTGGAAGCAGTATCACAGTTTGCTTTTATGAACCCATTCTAGTTGTAACAAACTGAAAAGTTAACTTGTATTATCATAAGCCGATATATTGTGCCTCAAGTGCACGTTGTTATATGCGTGTTTGACAATTCCTCTATGAAGAAGAGAATTCGAAGCTTTTGATGAATATTTGTTGAAATCAAAAAAGTTTGTCGTGACCGAAAATGAATCATTCATTATATAGACAAGTAGGTGGTAAGCATCCGTTCTTGAGAGACACTCACTGCTCTTTGCCTTCTTTTGTGGTTACAGTTTATCCAGCCTCAATCGTTACCTCCAAGGCATATTGGTGACATTGAAGGAGAATGGATCAAATAGAATCACCCAGCTGCAAGCTTTTCGAATGATACTTTACTGATTATTAGGTTTGACTCCAGTATTTTCCGATTTATTCATATTCAATGGATCCCTTTATTTATTCTTGGTCGAAATCTTGTAGTGCGCTTTCTAAGAGCTTTAAATACATGTCTTCTGCCATGCTTATTATGCTTTACATGACTTCGATGGTGTCTAACACTTTATTCGTATCAGTGCTAGTAAAAAAGTTGGGATCTTCGAGATTTCGGTACTTCGATACTACTTTAAGCTGTCAAATTTCAATTACTTATTGCTTTCAAGGTGCTTCTGTACAAGAAACTGTAAATTATATTTCAGTAACGCAATGACAATTAAGCAATTTCAAAAACTTCGTAGCACAAACAATAGCGGAGCAGAGCGACAAAGAGTCAGAGTCATGCTATTTTTCAAACGAGTTTGGACTTTTCTATTATATTGATTGAGTCTTTATTCTCTCTGTACCTATTTGGCTTTCACTGTAGTATTGATGCGTTCCAACAACGCTCTCTTCCTTTCATCGATTTGTAAAGTTTTCTTTTTTGGATATCTTGTTATCCTTTATCCTTCAGTAATTTTGTTAGTTTGGAGAATTTCATTCCAGAAGAGAATTATTTGTCGGTGAAGCTTGTATTTAATTCTTTTTGAGCTAGTGACTTGTTTTTATTTTTGAAGGGCTGCTCTTAGGTTTTTGCCATACTTTGAAATGCATTTTGACTTGATTTTTCATGCAGGAAAATGGCGACATATTTCAACCATTTTATCTCTCTGGAGAATCCTCCAACAATGCAGAAATATTAGATAATTCTTCTTTTCGTTCTGCATATCTTCCTTTTACGATATAAAACATCTCTTCCACAAAATGACGTCTTTTCTGGTTTCAATCTCTCTTTCAGATCTTGGAGTAATATTTCCTCGAAAACTCAGACCTTATTAAACTGATAGCATCATTTCCAAAAAGCTACGAAAACAAATCATTATATCTCAGCCTTTGCAAATGTTTCTAGTTATCCATCAAGAAAGCAGAACGATGACGACAGATAATAAAAACTCTCTTCTTTTAACGTTTGCAAAGGATAAAATAAACTTAGAAAATAAATAGAATGGTTTTTGGAGAGCATCATCATCTGCAGAAACTCGATAATA